>NC_079147.1:291190900-291355135 GCF_945859685.1 Eupeodes corollae
GTGGATGCATTGGTGTTTCGACATTTGCTCTTGGATTGACATTCGCCCAAATAATGCAATTCTGGTTATTGACGAATCCACTGAGGTTAAAATGTGACTCATGAATGAAGATGCTGTTCTTCAAAAATTAACCATCAACTGTGGTCATTTCTTGCTACACTTTTGACCACTGACGAGCGACGCTTGAAATGGTCAGGAGGGTTTAGTTTTTGAGTGAACTGCATTTTGTAAGCGCGTAAGTGCAAGTCTTAATGCATAATGTACATAAATAGCGAGCATGAGAGGTGCAATTGTTGGGCATGACGAAGAGTTGAGGTGATGAACAGCGTTTCAGAAACACTATCGCGAACAGCAGCAATATTTTCTGCAGTAGGAATTGTAGCATTTAAAGGTGTTTCATGTCTCCTACAGACCCGGCTAAAAAATCACAAACTGTACGATATTCATTTTAACGCCATTTTCAAAATAATGCTGAATAACGTGAACGCGTTGCTTGATTTTGTATCTTTCCATGGTTCCAATTGTTTGTCTGAAATTGAGAAATGATAAATGAAATGCAAAATATAAAATTGAAAATGATTCTGAGATTTAATTCTTTCACATAAAAATCCTGAAATCTCAAGAGGTTTTGTCAACAAAAGTAAAGAAAAAATAAATGCATTTTGAAAGCAGATTACACTTGAGCTTAATAGCGCTGTGCCTCCAATCAAGACTGAGTTCGAATGGAAGAAGGTAAGGGTTTAATTTAATTCACTTTGCTGAAGACGGAAAAAAAACATTTTAATTAGGCTTGGAACGACCAAAAATGCCACGTGAGGATAAAGGCTGCTACAAACAAAATAAAGGAAAGAGGAACAGGAGGTGGACGTAATAGGACACTGAAATTCTCTCCTGCTGAAGAAGTCATCTTCCAGTTTGTTTGTTTCTTCAAAATCGTTTGGGTTAAATCTACCCAAAAACAGAAGTTTCGAAAATATGGAAAATGAAATTCAAATTGAAGATTTTTTGGACGGATTTGAAAATGATGAACAGAGTGCTGATGTTATTCCCTATTCTCTTTCTGATCCTATTCCAGTCGTACCTGCAACTATTCTTGCTTGAACCAGTCAAACCACCAAGAAATACAAATTTGCAAAATGAGTACCCAAGAAGTTGTTAAGGAGGAACTTCAAACGCATAAAGAACTTTGTGACAAAGTGGGTGAAGCAGTATCCATTATGAAAGATCATAACAACAATTTACAAAATTGTATAAAAAAAAACTTTACTTTTTCTTTTTATTGTAAATTATAAATTATTTCTTTTTATTAATCCTTGACGCTGTCAAAATAAAAATACAATTCACTAGGGTTGTTCGTTTTCTAGAAACGAATACTAATATACCAAAAAAACGAACAGGGAAATTATGAATATCCACTTGCGCAAATAGGTTTTTTAATAGTGATAAATTGATTGGAGTTGTTTTAAAAGTGTTTTGTCGTACGATGTTTTACAGGAAATTGCGGACCTAATTAAATTTCATTGCATTTTTATGTTCAACAAGAAAAATAGGTACAGATTTCATTCTCCGTTTTAATCAGAGATGAGGAAATTTATTGCGAACTCAGTTTGCTGACTGAATGATTTTCCGGGTGAAACTCACAGTAAGGCTGATTGTATTGTGCGAAGAAAAAAACCATAAGAATATTTCGTTTTATTTTTTAGATTTAACCTTTTGTTGATCTTAGCTTTCACACAAGTTAAATCCCTGTTACAATCAGTTTTTTTTTTAATTTTTTTCTTTTAGTTTCTTGTCCTGACCCAAAAAATCCAGATTCTTGACTTTTTTTCTCATAACAAAAGATTTTAATTGTAATCTTAAAGATATCAAACACATTCCTTAAAGGGTCCGTTACAAGACTTGTAAGTTTTTTCATATTTCTCACATAAAACAAATTTTCAAATTATGCAGGTTAAACAAGATCAACTTCTTTTCGTCCTTACATGATCACTTTTAACTGCTTTTGTTTTAAATTGTATGGTCAAATTTACAAACCCTTTCGGAAAAGTGACAGGGAATAGATAGAGAGTTGTAAAACAGCGTAGCAAACACTTTATTTTTTAAGTAATGCTCGAACTTTGCACCAAGTAAAACTCGTCAGCAGTACTCGGATGACATATCATTTTTCTGTTAAAAGAGTACTACTGGAATCTAGTCCAGATGCAAAAACTAAGGCCCAAAAGAAGAAGACGTCTGGTCATATTCGTTCAAAAATGTTTAAGGAATAAGGAATTTAACGTAAATGCTTGTCTACATCCATTAAGATTGAAAACAGCACATCTCTGGTATTAATTCTACTATAAACGTCATCAACTGTACATACAAAAAATACAAAAAAAAAACATTTTTATTCAATTCCTAGACATTTTAAAATTTTCAGAGATGTGCCACGAATCCAAATTCAATTTAGTTGGATCTGATGGTCGCCACTATGTTAAAATACCAAAAAACAAACATAGTAGAATTGTCGATATCGGAACTGTCGTTTATAAATCGAAGAGGCTCTATCTGGATTAAATCCTAAAAAAGAAGGAATTCCTGCCAGTCTTTTAAAAAATTGTGCAATCGAGTTAGGTGAACCAATTTCGATAATTTTCAATCTTTCACTTGCCGAAGGCAAATTTTTTTGTATATTTGGAAAACTTAATTTTTGACTCCAATTTTTAAATCGGGATCAAGGCAGGAAATCACTGATTATAGACCAATACGCAAAATTTCTGCATTACCAAAATTATTCGAGAAACTTATCAGTTTTTCAACCTGGTTTTATGTCAGGTAGACCAACCGCGACAAACTTAGCTTTGATTACATAATATCAAATATAAAAAAGATGCACGTTAGGTTAGGTTAAAGTGGCTGTCCATGATGGAATCAGATACACTTAGGACAGTTTAATGGCCCATTGTGATACCACATGAATCTTGAGGCTTCCTCCATAACTTAATGGAACCGGTTTAAATCCCTAACGAAACTAGAGAGGCTGATTATGCTAATATAATTAAGTTTTAGATCGTTAAAAAAGAATTCTCCTAGGTAATTCTTGAGTTTTTGATCTAGCGTTGGGCAGATGAAAGATGTAACAAACTGACATTATTTTTACAGACTTTGCGAAAGAATTCGATAGAATAAATCATAAAATTCTACTCCATAAATTATATTCCTAAGTTATTCACTCTTTTTTATTGAAGTGGCTAAAATCATAATTAAAATGTAGAATCCAAAAAGTTAAAATTGATCGCTCGTTCTCATAGAACATCACTGTTTCATCAGGTATTCCACAAGAAACCTATTAAGGGACATTACTTTTTTTTTCAATCATCAAGTTCTTTCTCACGACCTCAAACTTTATCGTAAAATAAGCTGTGAATATGATTGTTTCCTGCTTTTGAAAGATCTAGCAAGATTGGATGACTGGTGTAAACGGAATCACCTTAATCTTAATATTTTATAGTGTAAAGTGTTGGGGTGCTTCAGGAAATACAACCCTATTTTGTTTGAATATAGTATTAATCACATGAAGTTGCAAAGAGGATCCATCAGGTGAACTACATTATCCCAAATCAATTTGGCATTCACGTAAACAGCTATTCATGTGAAAACCTTGAGAATGTTGGTTAAATTGTT
Organism: Eupeodes corollae; assembly: GCF_945859685.1. Classification (NCBI taxonomy): domain Eukaryota; kingdom Metazoa; phylum Arthropoda; class Insecta; order Diptera; family Syrphidae; genus Eupeodes; species Eupeodes corollae. The sequence continues at coordinate 291,194,564 of NC_079147.1, forward strand.
TCGATTCATATAAAAATTAAGTTTATTCAATCCACCTAAACAGAATCATTTGTTTAATTTGTGTAATTTTTGGAAATGAACATTATTAGACTTTTAATTCCAATTGTAGGCAAATGAATACGAGAATAATCAAACAGAGATCTTCGGAAAAATGGTAGAAAGTGTCGTTCTTCCCATAAAAATGTAAATAATCGTTTATTTATTAAACTTATATTCTTAATAAAAAATATAAAAAGAGGCTGAGATGCGACCCACACTGATAACTTCCCATCCCATCTGTCGATTTGTCTTGCTTAAAAGTTTGTCTATATGTATTTGTATCAATTTTTACCAAATTTGCGTTCTATTTTTTGTAGATTTTATTTTCTATGAAAAAACGGATTGTTGGATTTTTATATAAAAATTACTGAATATCGAAAACAATATTCTCGGTGAAATAAAATAAGTTTGAAGTAAATATTTTTAATTTTTGAAAAGCTATTTGAGTCGAAAATAATTTTTTACCAACTTTTATAATTTTTGTTTAGGTTTTTATTTTTTGCAAAAAAACTGTCAATTCGATTTTTCTCAAAATTTGTTCTAATGTTGAAAACAATATTTCTTATTAGTAAAAATTAGTAAGAAACTATTATCTCAAATTTTTGAAAAGATATAAGAGTCGAAAACCAATTTTAACCAACTTTTGTTAATTTTTTTTTCGGTTTTTATTTTTTGTAAAAAAAAACTGTCAATTCGATTTTTCTCAACATTTTACTGAATGTTGAATAAAATATTTTTTATAAGATAAAGTAAGTTTGAAGCCTAAATTTCAAGTTTTTGAAAAGATATTTGAATCGATATTCAATTTTTACCAATTTATTTTTTATAAAAAAAAACTATCAATTCGATTTTCCTCAAAATTTTATCAGATGTCATAAATATTATTCTTCGTTGCACAAAATTCTTTTGGAGATGAAATCATATTTTAGTCGAAAATTTTTTTTTTCGACTCTAGGGACCTTGAAACGTCGAGAAATGTCAAAATTTTCAATTTGACTAATCGGACCCATTTCAATAACTTCCTATTTGAAGTTAAAAGGTGGATCTTCGAACAGGATAATGATTTAAGGCATACGGCAAAATTTTCAAAATATTTTCCAGACCAATAACATAGATTTTATGTTTTGGCTAGCGCAGTCACCGGATTTGAATCCCATTGAGAATTTGTACAATTATGTAAAGGATCGTGTAAGGAAAGACAAATTTAAAAATCAAAACCGTTTATGGGAAAAAGTCAAGAAAACATGGGAAACGATACGAAAAATGTTAAGTTGTTTTATAAAACCGAGGCTACGCGACTTAATACTAACACAGAGAGTTTAAAATAAAAACAATTAAAATTAGTACCCAATTCCACAATTTTTACAGGCAACTAAATTGATGTCCTTATTAATATGACAAGAGAATTGTTTCAGATTTGAGAACAATAATTAAGTTTTTTTATTGTATGATAATCTCTACAGTGTATTTTTAAAATAAATTGCTTATTTTTTTAGTTTTTGTATTGTTTTATTTTGGAAATGATTTGGAACTTTAAAGTCTGCACTGGATATGAACAGAAGCTTGTTTTTTTAAAGTTGATATTTCCACACCATAACAAAGTTATTTTCAAAAGTATTTTTATAAAGCACGACATTGTATGACACGTTTTACACATTTAACCTACAAGTCGATAATAAATTGTGTTCCTTAGAATATATTTTTTTTTTTCCCCATGCTTCGTTAAACTCTGAAAAATCCTAAACAAAACAGCAATCCATAACTCTTAAAAAATTGCAAGCACTTTCATTGATACTTCGTTATTCAACAAAACCCAGTTTTTGTATCCCAGTCCCAGCTATAAATACCTATTCACCTGTTGAAATATTCCACTCACATTGCATAATAAAATAAACAACCCCCATCACCATAAACTCACGCTCCCAACAGTAAAAAATAGAATACAAAAACCTCTTGAATTTTGCAATGAAACTGCAAACATTTTGAAGACTCTACCAAATAAAAACAAAGTCTTCTCCTGCATACATATATAAGCTCGCAACTCTCAAAATTTGCATTGCAAAGGATCCTGATTCTAACCTTGTTTGTGCTAGGTGTATATATATTGGAAGACACTTTGGTTTTAGAGTTGCCCCCTAAACCGGAAGGTGGTATGTCTCACATGTGTCTACAACATTAGCCACCTTTAGAGAAAAACAAACAGGATGAATAACAAATAAAAAAGACATCCAAAACCCCCAAAACCCAAATAAAGGTGCTGGTGCATGTGATCTCAATAATTCCTTCTATCCCAACAATATACGAGACACTCTCAAAAACACCCAGGAATGCTTTTTTGAAAATATAAAAAGTAAGACTGAAGAACAGTCAACAGCTATTTTGGTTCTTCAAAATGCAAAGATTGTGGTTCTATGAATGAAGCACGAACGAGTCAAATGTTTGAACAGGGAGCGAGCAACACCAATCACAAGGACGATTTCTTTGTTGTTGTTTTGTGTGTCGTGGATTAAGAAGAATATAGCCCAGTTTTAGGTCACGCTCACGAGCTAGATCTTCTTTCTTCCAAGTTAGACAAAGGGGACATGGTTGATGCGATGCGGGAAGAGAATTGGAAAGGACATAAAAATATACCTAGTTTCTGGAAAAAACGCAATTTGCATAAGTTTCCAACCGAAGAGCACACATATTTTGAGATAAAAAAAGGACGAAAGGGAGAGTGGGAGATATGAGAAAAATAAGAAGACACAATATAACCACCAAAATTGTAAAAATATGTACATGTTTTGTGTGAGAGAACTTTCAAAGAATCCTCCGAAACAGGAATATAGGGGTTTAGGATATTGCCATTGGTGGTAGCTTGGAATTATCTGTATTTCTGTATCTGAAACATAGGTAAATGGTAGGTACATTGTATCTGGAACAAGGAGATATCGTCCTGTTTGCCGCCAGGACAACTATACTCGTCGTAAACCACAAAACACAAAAGAAATGTTCTGCATTAGGAACAGGAATTTCGGTGTTGTTGTTGGGTTTGAGTCCAGGGTCCCAAGTATTCTATAAAGGACACAGGAACAAACTAACTATGTACTCTCCCTTCGTAGATATAGAAGAGAGGGAAAATTGTAAACAAACTCGATTTCCTAAGTTCGATGTCAAAGGTAAATATTGGATAACCACACATACACACACACTCTGCATGAAGATAGGAAGTTGAAAATGTACATATTTCGAAGAAATAGTGAGTTAGGGTGGGTCAGGATAAGAGATATTTCGAAAGAAAAACTTCTCGGACATGTGGTTTGGTTTGAGGTTCATACTTTAGTTCTCGTTTCTCGATATAGATATAGGTATGTTTTATTGAAAATACATTGGCGACAAAAAAGATGGAACTTTAGACCGTAAGTAATCTCTATATCAACCTATACCTAACCTACCTTGTGGGTTTTTTAGAATGGCAAGATCTACAATATACTCGTAGGTTGTTGTATTATCATCTGCATACGTTTTATTAGAAATCGCCTTAAGCTAGACGACATTTTGTTGTTTAATTCCGGATCCTTTGCTTGTTTCGAATGTAGAATGGATAAGGAAATGGAAAAGGACAATATTTCCGTTGCTTATATTCTCTTTTTGAAAAACAGCAGAAAAAAAACGCCAAAAGGTAGGTTTGGTAATGGTAAATCTACAGAATCTAAAAAGAGGATGTTTTTGTTCTTTGATTTATATTTATCATATACGAGTAAGCATCCTTTTTTTGTTTGCAAGCAACTTAGACCTTTTAGTGTCTTGTTGTTCTGGAATAAATATTTTCATCACAATATTATGATAAATATCTTTAAAATTTGAATAAGGTGCGGGTTACACGAGGAAAAAAAAAATACTTGATTTGATTTGTTTCTACCTAAGCTATTACCTACCTAATTATGGAAAGTCTATTGTATGTTTTCTACTTGGAGTAAATGCAGTCACAAGAGAGGTGTTGAAGTAGAAAAGGATATGCTGGTTGGAGAATATGGAAAGACCATTTCTTCAAATTGTTTAACAGCGATGAATCGAATTCCGCTATTAGGGAGATAGACCCACTCAACCTAGGCAACAACAATTCCGATTAGCCGACCTCGACGAAGTGAAGATAGATATATATCGAATCGGATTTTCTGCTGGAGCTGACTGTATCGTTGCCGAATTATTTAAAGCAGCAAGCTATTGACTTAGTAAGGAGCAAACACCAACTTATTTTTTATTTTATCACAGCTGCCAAATGCTTAAGAAATGGGACCCCCTGAATTGCGAAAACAACAGAGGCATCAGGCTCCTGAACATCGAATATAAACATAATTTCTACCGTATTATGTAAACTTCTGAAGCCATTCGTCAACAACCTGACAGGTCCATATCAGTGTGGCTTTAGACCAGGAACGTCCAACATTGACCAAATGTTCTTCAAATCGAACGAAACTCACTTTATCGATTTCAAGGCCGCATACGACAGCAGCTATAAAAAAGAACTCAACAGATCATTGTCTATTTTTTGCATCTCTGTTAAACTTGTCCGATTGTGCAGAATGACCATGGAGAAAGTACACTGCTCTATTAAGTTCGGAAATGATCTCACCGATGCGTTTGATGTCAAAGAAGGTTTTAGACAAGGCGATGCACTGTCATGCGACTTCTTTAACATCGTTCTGGAAAGAATTTTACAAAACTCAACTGTTAACACTAGAGGCACTACCTTCCAAAGGTCCATCCAATAATGATACTCCGATGATATTAACACAATTGGAAGATTAAAGCGTGATGTCATTTTTGAGCATTGCGATGGAAGTGGGGAAAATGGGTTTATTGGTCAATGAGGCCAAGAACAAGTATATAAAAAAAGACATTAACTTTTCATGACAAGAATTACTCTTGGAGAATTTGTCAATTCCTCGCAAAAGGTAGTACCTGTGAATAAAACTTTAGATGGCACAGGCAGGAATCGAGCCCAAACCCCTGGCATGACAGTCCAACGCAGTAACCATCATTGTACTACGACTGTAGCGACTGTGACAATTAAAAAAAAATCAATTGACGTGTATCTCAGTGCAAATAAAAGGTATGCCATTAAGACTGAAAATACATATTCGTCAAATGCAGTATTCTTTCACGAAAATTTCTTTGGTCAATTTTTGGAACTTTGTTGCAGTATTTTTACGATTTCTACCTTTAAGTTCTTGAATAATTATTATCATATATTTTATATTTCACGTGAGCTGAAAAAAAAGTCTGATTGCGTTTAATAAGAGGACATCGAAGGCTTTTGTGATCACCTCTTCTGCAAAATAACACAGTTAGGAAACTTTTCTTGAAAAATAGAGATTATTTCTTTGCATATGCTGCGGTTCATCGTCTACATCAAGATCTTCTAATTACATTTATAACTCAATAGCTCAATCCAATCATCATTACATTTGCACCAGCCTCTTGTTTGTTTAAGTAAGCTTAATCACACCGCCATATCTGCACTTCAAAACTCGCACCCTGAGTAGTTAAAGGGATTTCAAAAATCGTTCATGCATTGCCCGAGCATCACTGAAGATCATATTCCAATTAAAATTAGGATCATTTAAATTTCAATTCAGGGACTCAATCAGCGACGTTGCAGAGCTTAAAAAGCATTGAGGCCTAAGTCGTATGCGGAAGTTTTTATTCTAAAGATCAACGAAGAATCGACAAACCTGGATTTTCTTCAACGACACAGGCTACAGCAGTAGATGTTGCTTTAAGAATACTAAAAGTGCTTCAGATTGAGACCGGTGTCTGCAAAAGCAAAGGCGTAATTGTTCCAATTTCAGTAATGATGCAGTATTTGCTATTCAAATGTTAAAGATTGTCGACTTCAAAAGTTTTCACTGCCCAAAAACGGGCTGTTCAAAATAAAACCTCATGTTTTAAAACAATGATGAAGCTTTTTTTGTTATGGATACAAAACTTGTTCTACAATCAGGTAACTGCACCTATATTGCTGGCTCTGTCTTTTTGTCTTATTTATTTTCTGTTAGTTTTAGTTTCAATGAACAACTCTAACTTTAAATACTTGATTCTAATAAGAAAATGCTTTATTATTCTAATCAGAAAATATTTGTCCAATATGGAAAACTTTCAATGAAAGCTATAACAAACCTGTCAAAAAAATTCAAATAAATTTTTTAAAATGACGAAAAATAATGATAGCTAAAGGGTGGTTTAATTTTAATTAATTTTAAGAACGTCACGTTTTTTCTGCAATTCATTTTAAATTTCGCAAATTCAGACATAATCGTGTAACGCGTTAAAGTTGTTCAGGCTTATTATTTACTTATCTAGAAAATGATTCATTGCAATTGCAACCATAATTGTATCTTTGTTTTGGATTATTAAGAAAATGAAGTAGCCGCAATTCTCTCTCCGAAATATAGATCTCAAAGTAAGTAAGAATCAGTGGACACTTAATACGATAAGAAAAAGGCATCATGCACAAACAACGAACACTGAATAGACCGTCTTTTTTCTAATGAATCAAGTCCAATTAAGGCACACCTAGCTAGATACATTATGATGGAGTGTCAATTCTCCATTTTAACTGCCTAACTACAGATCTTGTAAAAGCCTATTGCACTCTTCCAATAAGTTTTATCCTAATAGAAGTAGAAGGAGACCATAAAATTGAACAATACTCAAGAATTGAACGAACTAAAGACAAATAAACAGATTTTAAAGCGAAAGGTTAGATAACTCATTATGGTTTCGCTTAACGAAACCAAGCATTGAATTAGGCCTGGCTATAATATAGTTCAAATGTAACGAAAACAACAACTTTGAATCGAAAATTTGGTAGTTGTTTATCATTGGAACCAAAGTTTGATGTGCAGTAAAAAAATTACATTTTTGTATATTCAACAGAAGAACATTTCTTTCACACCAAACGGATAAAATATTTGATGATCAATTCTATTTTGTATGCAAAGATATATTTTAAGGTCATCAGCATACATTAAACACAAGGCATTTTCGTTTTCTTTAATGAAATGGGATGGGATGGGAAAATATTAAAAAGGAGTGGTCCAAGGTGACTTCCTTTAGGAACTGGGAAAATGGGTGTTCAAATAAAAATGCATATCGTGATCTTTGTGATGAAATGTGCTTGCAATCAGAAAAACCGTACAGAAATTTGAGAAAAACTGGGTCTGCAGAAGATGTGAAGACACCAACGCATGCTACAGCTCGTACTACAGAAAATATGGCTACTGTTTGCGATACGCTCGTTGTCGATGAATATTATTATTAACAAGCTTCAAAACTGCAATTCACTTAAGAACTATAGCCTTTTGACCATATTTAAGCGTCGTCAATGGTCAGAATGGTGACAAGAAATGGCAACAGTGGACATTTTCAACTTAGTGAATTCGACATTAAGCAGAATTGTCACATTTGGGCGAATGATAATGCAAGAGTGATTGTCGGAAAACCATTACACTCACAAAGAGTTTAATGCAGTTTTTGGGTTAGCGGCAAGATCGAGGCTTATTTTCTATAAATCAGGATAGTGATCACTATCGTGAGATGATAATGAACTTTTTATGACCCGAATTGGAAGATATGAGTGCATAAATGAACCATAATAAAATGAAATGAAAATAAATTTGTGTGTTATTCAAAATCAACATCGGCCCTCTAAGTAAGTAAGTTGTTTAGTGAAGACTCTCAGAAAGACAAAAAATTTAGGCATCTGATTTGGCAAAGGTTTGTTAAACAATAAAATATTAGTTGACTACTAAGAGAAAAAGCTGTGAATCAGTGCCAAGGTTTCGAAAACTATTTTCATATTAAAGTAGTACCCGTGGTGTTATGGTAAGTACAAAGGACTGATACGGCCGATGATAGTTTATGGTTGTCCTGCGTAGTTCAACGTTGCCCCTTCCCAGATGGAGAAGTTTCGAGTGTTCGAGCGGCAGTGTTTACGACGCTGTACCGGCTGATATTGAACAGCCGAATCTTCTTCCGTGCTTTTTATATTCCAACGAGGTCCTATACAACGGGGCTCGAATCAACAGATTTGGGCGTTTTATCCTTCATTCATTCCACCGGAGGCATTTCTCTTTTTAGAAAATTGAGGTCTGATACAGGCTAGATTGGCAGTTTCGCTAATCTACCACGTCAGACGATTCCTGTAAATGGCTCAAGGGGTGGTGCCGAGTTCTTTCGGTGCAGAAGGGCTTTGTCCGAACGAGACTGAACTGATAGGGTGAAGCAGGAGAACCAATTTTGGTGGCTTCAATCGGCACTTTATAGTGGGTAGTCGGGATGGGGTTTTAGGCATTGGCCGGCTTACATACTTATTTTATAGTTTAAGGGTTTAGTTTTAAATATAATAGGCATGGTGGCACAAATAAAATACTTACAATAAAAAATGGAAAAAAACATGGAATACAAGAAAAAAGCCAAACAAAAAATGTTGGATAGTTAGATTTGCTGCTGTGGTTGTTCTAGTCTTAAGAAGGGCCTAATTGTAAATAGTTTTTAAGTTAAAATGAAAAAAAGATATTGAAATCAGTGTTTTTTTATTTACTAGTACTTGGAGTGTCCATATGGGACCAGTAAGTTAGTTGTAAGTTATGTTTAATTAGGCAAGTTTTATGAAATTTTGTTTAGCCTTAAGAAAAAGTGTGTAGGACTGCCAATACAAAGGTCTTGGGTTCAATTCCTACCTGTGGCGCCATCTAAAGATTTTTGGCACGGGTACTGCCTCTGAGAGTAGTACCCGTGGCATGATGGTTAGTGCGTTAGACTGTCATGCCAGAGGTCTTGGGTTCGATCCCTGCCTATGCCATCTTAAGTCTTTTCACGGGTACTGCCTCTTGCGAGGAATTGACAAATTCTTCAAGAGCAATTCTAGTCATGAAAAGTGCTTTCTCAAATTAGCCGCTCGGATTCGGCATATAAACTGTAGGTCCCCTCTATCCTTCACTACAGTACTCGCACAAGGGAATGGTTGGGAGTTGCAAGTCCCTAGACAGGCCCTAGTTCTCAACGGGCTGTTGAAGTATTGAGTCACCTTATTTATTTATTTAGTAAAATTAGAATTTGAATGCACTAAGTGAAATTATTATCTCACTTATATGGACTCCAGTTTACTCCCTTAAGTGGGATAATAACTAAGGACTTCTTAGGACTTAATTTAACAAAAAGATGTATTTTTCTTTCTCAAGGTCGTACTCTCCTTTCATAATTTGTGTGTCGTATGTAAATATCTAATTTTAATTCACCTTGACACCAAAAAAAGTTCTCTTAAATCAAGTTTTGTTGTTGTTGATACCGTATATTTATTCTGTAACGGTCTAAACAAACCTTCGAATTCATACCTTACCTTTCTTCAGCAGATATCTCAACCTTATAGAAACAATAATCAAAAAACCAAACCATATTTTCCTAAATATTTTCAGCGCAGCAAAACAAACACAAAAAACTTTCATAATTTTCAACTACACAGGACTCCTACTCTCTCACTGCTATAGGTATCCGTATCCTAGAAATGTATTTATACAAGAAAATGTCTCCAAGGCCACAAACTTAGATACACAGAAAAAAGAAGAAGAATGGATAAACTGTGCTTCTGTCAGAATACAACTTCAATTTCAAATGAGATTTTCTATTTGCAGACAGATATAACCTAAACCAAAGAAAAAGAAAATACTTATACCAAAACTGAAACTTTATCCTTATAAGGATGAGAATGAGACGTTCGTCGTCTTCGACCAAAAACGGTACCTATCTTATAGGTTATACCCCAGGACGATGATGGCAGATCGTAGATGAATATACACACAACAAGCAAGGAAAATAAAACAATATAAAATAAAAACCTGCCAAAACCATTTATGTATGAAGAAATCCATTAAAATTCACCTTTTCATCTTGAATTTTGAAAGAAAATTTTCAAAAACGAAAAAATGGTAAATAAAGTTCTTTCTTTTTTGTTTGTTCATTTTCTGTCGCTGTACTGAAAGTTTCACATTTATCATAGAAAATATGCGAGCAGTATAGGTTCCAGGTGAGTTCGTTGCTGTTGAGTATGGTGGCATAGGATGAGGACCTTAGTGATACGGATGAAGGAATGAATCCATCTTTTTATAGGATATTTAATTTTTTGGTCTTTATGCGGGGATTTGTTTGAACGTATGATTGTTAAGTAATAAAAAATGATCCCATGATTATCCCTATTAGTTTTCTTTTTTCTTTCTTTTTTTTGAGCTTGCATTTAAATAGGTTTTCAATTTCAGTTAAAAGGGAATGATATAGGTACAAAAAATGGTAACAAACTTACAGACTATAATAGGAAAACAAATATAACTGAATAAATTTAAGGCTTTTAATAGCTATTTGTGATTTGGGGATGAAGGAAAGTCAACGATATTCTTTTATTTGAAAAGAATATTAAAAATTGGTAACTCCTAAAAGTATGCATGTTTTTCAAGAAAGAAATTCAAAATGGTTAGTAGTCCAGGAAACATAGGCACAAGAATGGGTCTACCACGATATCTAGAAATTACTTATCTAGAAAGTAAAAATCTCGAATATGAAAATCTCGAAAACAAAAATCTAGAATGGAAAAAATCTCGAAAACAAAAATCTAGAAAATAAAATCGCGAAATGCCAAAATCTAGAAAAAAAAATCTCGAATGCAAAAATCCAGAACGTATGTTTGAATTTTTGAGGCAATGTTTAGAATTCGCGCGAATTTTGATTTTTGTGGATTCGAGATTTTTGCGTTCTAGATAATTTTTTTTTTATTTTTGAGATTTTCGGCATTCGAGATTTTTGGCATTCTAGATTTCGTCATGATCCCACAAGAATTACTACATATCTTTGAAAAAAAAAAAAGTTTATTTTAATAAGTTCTCTTATTTTGTACCAGAGTACACACATTTATGGAGGGATGAAAGGTGATCAAGTACACTTTTATAAATCACTAAAATAGTATATTTATGTATTTTTGAGATATTTTAGGTTCACAATTCTACACAAAAAACATTATAAACTTGAAAGTTTTGGAGAAAAATGTTGGCAAAATATACTAAAAAAACTAAATTAATTTATATTTTAGAGTTGTTTTCTTTTTGTATGTTTAAATGTCTCGATTTGGACTTCCAATTTTTATTGCAATACCAAGCCTTAGAGTGAAAAACTTGAAATAAATATTTTGTTTGCAATTTTTTTTTTCTTTAAGAAGTTTACTTTTACAAAAAAAAAAGTGGTGGCGATGCGACCCACACTAATAGCTGCCCTTGCCACCTGTCAATTTTTCTTGCTTAAAAGGCTTGTAGGTTTTCGTGTATTCTTCAAAAAGTTTTCACCTACATTTTTCTAAAAAATGAATTGAAAATTACCAACAAAATATTTTAAATATGATAAAAAAGTTTGATTTTAAAATTTATTTTCGTTAACGAGATTTTTAATTGAAAAATATTTTTTAAAAATGTTGGTAGCATTTCTTAAAAGTTTTTATTTTTTATATAAACACATACAAATTAGATGAATAAAATTAATTTGAAGTCAATATCTTCTATAATTTACGAGATATCGAGTACCAAACATCAATTTGTGCCAAATTTGCATACTATTCTTTGTAGATTTTATTTTTTTTTTATGAAAAATCGAAAAAAATTTATTCTTGTGAGATAAATTTAGTTTGAAGCCAATACTTCTAATTTTTTAAAAGATCTAAAAAGATTTAAAAGATCAAAAATCAATTTTTACCAACTTTAGTAATGTTTTTTTGAAGGTTTTTGTTTTTGTAAACAAATTGTCAATTCGAGTTTTTTTTGTTTAAATTTTACCAGGTAGTAAGTACCCGTGGTTAGTGCGTTGGACTGTCAGTCAAGGGGTCTTTGGTTCAATCCCTGCTTGTGCCGCCTTAATTTAAAAAAAAATTTTCGCGGGTACTGCCTCTTGCGAGGAATTGACAAATCTTTCAAGAGTAATTCTTTTCATGAAAAAGTGCTTTCTCAAATTATCCGTTTGGATTCGGCCTAAAATTGTAGGTCCCTTCTAATTTTGAAAACAGTACTCGCACACAGGAATGGTTGAGAGTTGTAAGTCACTAGGCTCTTGTTCACAACGGACTGTTGCGCTACCCAATTTATTTATTAAGTTGGCAAAAATGTTATTCTTCGTTGCATAAACTTATTTTGGAGATAAAATTGGTTTTTGTTTAAATATTCGTTTTTTTGCATACAAAAATACCGGTAGTTGATTTTCTATGAAGTCACAATAAACACGTTTTTTCAACAGGGAATCTACAAAAGTAGAGCGTAATGGAAAAGTAAACAACGCTTTATTTCTTCCCGCTCTTATGACATTTCTTTTCAGTAATGTTTATTATTTCATGATGGAAAGATAAACGAGCAAACAACGAGTCGAAATTATTAAAATTGTCATTGGGTTCAACGTTATGAGCGCTACGTCCAATTTATGATGTCCTAGCAGAACAACAATTAAGCGTCTAGTGGAAAAATTTGAATCCAGAGGAACAGTACCAAATATTTCCGTGCGAGTGAGACAAAGATGTACCCGTAGTGTCGAGAATATTGCTGCTGCTGAGGCTTCAATTGCAGAAAGCCCAAATATGGCTCTCATACGTCGTTCTCAAGTGTTAGGAATCTCTGTGACGTGCGTAGTTGTAGCGAATTACATCCTTACAAAATTAAATTGACGCAAGATCTAAAGCCGCTTGAGCACCAGAATGGTCGTATGTTCCTAAATTGGGCTGAGCAACAACTTTAAAATGATTCATTTTCATCAAAAAATTATCTTCAGCGATGAAGCTCATTTCTGGCTGAATGGCTTCGTCAATAAACAAAATATGAGGTATTGGTCAGGAAGCAATGCACACTTACTCCATGAGTTATCATTGCAACCCAAAAAAAATTACGGTTTGATATTGTTTATTGCCCGGCGGAGTCATTTGGCCGAACTATTTCCGTATTAAGACCATCACGGTACTGTGAATGAGGATCATTACCATTTAATAAAAGCCAAATATTGGCCCCAATTGGATGATGAAGACTTGGAGAACACGTGGTTCTAACAGGACGTCTGGCGCTTCAAACCGTACAGCGAATGTCATAATCAGTTTATTGGAAACCAAATTTGGAGAGCGTGTTATGTCATGAAATGATCCTGTCGCTTGGCCGCCTCGGTCATGCGATTTAGCTACTTCAAGTATATGGTCTATGCTAACAAGCCAGTGGCGATTGATGAACTTCCTACGAATATCGAACTTGAAAACTGTCGACAGTTGAGTTCAGCGCCTGACCTTCCTGCAAGCGTGACCATGGTGGCCATTAAAAAAATGGAGTTCCGAACAGAATGGCATCAAACTTATTTTGACAGGAATACAAAATTTCATGGATATCCTAAACCGTTTTTTATTTAAACAAATTTTGTAGCGCTCTTATTCAATAAACCGATGTAACATACAATTTAATTTAAGTCGCTAGTTAACCAAAAAAAAACACCCTCTCAATTGTTGTGCGAGTCTTTTTTGCATCTTTCGGCATTATTATCTGTGTAACCAAATTTATTTATAGTCGATATCTCTTCTAACGCTTGAGATATGGACGCACAGACTTACGAACGTACATACGTACACACGCACTCAAAGACACCTCTCTAAAAATCTTTTATTTTAACTCAGTGACCTTGAAACGTCGAGAAATGTCAAAAAATTCAATTCGACCAATCGGACCGATTACAATAACTTCCTATTGGAAGTTAATAAAATGCACGAATTGGTCGTACGATGCTTATGTATCTATGCAGTCTGTTTTAAGATATTTCTTGAATTTTAAGATTTTTAAATATAGCTGCAAAAAAGTTTGTTTTCAAAAATTAAAACTTAATTTGATCAGTTCTATAATTAAAAAAAAATTAACCATTTTTCAAAACGGTTCTAAGCCAATAGGCGCTACGGACTGTTGCGCCGCCTAGTTTAATTATTAATACAAAAAAGTTTCATTGAAATTTTAGCGAAATTCAAAAAATAAATCTATAGGTTTGTTTTTGTGAAAATTCGAATTTAGTTTTACCCTATGCTTTGGGATATGTAAGGGCCAGAACATATAGACCGACCGATGGAATCGGTGGACCCACGTTTTATGTCTTCTCTACCATCGTTATTTCATGTTTGTTTAAAATCTCGAGTTCGAAGATTTTAACGAATGCAAAACTTGTAGTCAAAACTTTTTTTGTGGAACACTTAAAAAATCTTCAATCAAAAGTATAATTTCATCAAATTTGTTTGTTGACTTTTTTTTATCAAAAATACCAAATTTACGAACAAAAAATAATATTTATCTTTTTTTTTGTGAACAAAATTGTCCTTAATCTCATTTCTTTCCCTTAAAATGTGTTGATTCAGTCCAAATTAAGAGAAAATTAGAGACATATAAATGAAGCTCTGCACTAAAATTTCGATTTTTTCTTTTTGTAATTTTTTGGAATTGAATAACTTAATTTCCCAGACTATGGTTCTTTGATTTTCAATCTTTCACCATTCTCTTTACAACAGAAATTATTGCATACTTATGTGCATATTGTATTTGCTCGAGTGTACATTTTTATGAATAAAGTCTCCTTTTTCAAATACTTTGTGTGGCTTCCAATAACACCGCTGGGCTTCTACTAGGATGTTTTGATACCATAACTCACACTTGATCTAAGAAGAGGGATCGATCCTAGCCCTGAAATAGTTATGCCAAACTATGCAATACTTGTTTCAGGAATCAGTTAGCCTAGAAGCCGAAAAATAGGATTTTTGTCGAAATAACAGAAGCGATTTCATATAAATGTATGTATTGTAATAAAAAAATAAATAATGACTGCTTAGAAAAATTTGCAATTTATTTAAAATTCCGGTTGTGTCGCATTTTTGCGATGATATCTACTTTTTCCATAGTTCAAGACTGGACGTTTTGGTAAATTTGTTTGATATAGAAACTATTTTAGAAGTACAAAGGTACCCCCAATATATTGGTTTTTGCAGAAATGGAGCACATCTAAAGTGGATAGTAAGACATTTTGTCTTAAAATTCGTTAATAACAAGATGAAATATGTAAAAAAAAACCAAGACACTTAGAAATGTTGAGGCCACACATTTTTAAATCTATTTTCGCTTTTTATAGCTGTTGTAAGTGTTGTACCTGGAAGCTTTTACTATCTTTGAATAGGTACGTATTTCCCAATTTAACATTCATAAAACTAAAGAGACAATTAGAAAGGAGCTTTGAAATTCCCAAAATACAAAAAATGAACTTCTTAAAAATGGTATACAAAATTCCATCACTAGGATGACACCACATGCGAAATTTCAGAAAAAACGTTTGTAATGAATGTGTCCACCTTTTGTGGAATTTCTAATCGAATTGAACTTCTAATAATCCTATAGAAGTGTGAATAGGGGCATTGCCTTTTTGGAGAATCCAAGGCAGATGTCCAAAAATGCTTTTCATTTTTGGAAATGAACATTTCAGCAAGTATTTATAGGTTTTACTGTTCATTATTGTGGACAAGTTCTAAAAGTCGATTGTGCCATAGTAGGCTATAGTTCCCCACATTATTGAACCTGATATACGGCTACGATGTTATTTCAAAGTAAGCTCATCCTTTTTAAGATCATGGAAATACGAGTTGTAACTGATCAACGGCCCGTCAAGGTTAAACTTTTGTTCACCCGAAATTATTATTAAGTAACATACAAGGGCGTCCTTAGACTTTAGGAGGAACTGGACCCAATAGGATTTGGGGGCCGAAAAAAGTAGGTATAATATATTTTGTTTTTAATTCTTGAAGTTAAAAAAATCATTTTTAAATTAATTTGTGTTTTTGTTTTTAATTTTTACTTTTAAAAAGGAACAAAAACAACATAAAATAGATATTTTTTTATACTTTTATAATATTTTTTTAATTTACCTTCAATAGTTGAAAATTTTTCTTTATAGTTGATTTTGGATAATTTGTATTGTTTTTTTTTGTTGATTTCTAATGTTTATATATTTTTTTTTAATTGTATGTAAGTTTATTTCTTTATACTTTCTACGGTAGTTTGAAACCATCAAAGATAAAAAAAATTCTACAGGCAGTTTCTGCATTTGGAAATGTGTTCCCAATTTTATCCACTGTAATAAGACTTTACAATTTTCATATTGCAATAAGATCTTGATTTACATCTTTATTGAATTCTCTTAAATTCTGTACGAAGTGGAGGCATTCTACCTCAAGTTCTTCTGCATTTACATCTCTATGGTGTATTTTTAAAACCTGTTCTCAAAAATTTTGCACTCGACTGAATGCATTCATTTCTTGATAGCAATTGGAACGTATTTTAAATTGAAAAGTACTAGAGTAAAAAATTAGAAAAATGTTGGTATTTTATTTATCAAAATTCTTCCTTAGATCATTTATCAAAGAACATAGTGAACAAAGCAAATTGTTATTGTTTCTCTTTAAAGGCTCTTGGTGGTCTTATGAATTCTTTCTAATATTGTACTCCAAATTTCTGTTAAAAGATGAACTCAAGTTTTGACATTTTCTTAGACAGGCTTAGCGCTTCACTTTTTGTGTCTGGAGCTTGCTCCGGATCTATAGAGATAGATGTCAAGGTTTTAGTAATTTGCCTATAACCATATTGGAGCGCGTTTAATGCATCAGCTCGTACAGACCTTCTTGTGTCAGAAATTCTATTAAAAACTCTATGTGAACCTAAACATTCATAAAATTTATTCCAGCGATGGCTAGAAGCATAAAAAAAAGTTCTACATTTGTTTTACCAATTGAAAGAAACTTGTTGGCTCCTGCACACAACCAGCCGCATGAAGGCCTACTAAGTTAAGAGAATGTGCTGCACAAGGTACAAAGGCAAATTCGCACTTCTCCATTAATCTTGCTTGCAAACCAGAATATTTTCCCGACATATTAGGAGCATTATCGTAGCTTAGGCCTCTATTGAAATATCATAATTTTTCAGAAATGTCAAGATTGTGTCAGCCAAATATTCAGATTTATGCTCTGGAATAGGCATACATTAAGAAACTTTCGATGGGAACACAATTTTTAACTTACCGAATTACAAAAGTCAACTGGTCGATATAAGAAAGGTCGTGTGTACTGTCAACAATAAGTGACAAATATTTTGCTGATCTAATTTCACCTAAAGTTTTAATCAGGACTTGTGTTCTCATTATATCAATGAATTCGTTGCAAATATTTGCTGATAAATTAGGAAGTGCCTTCTTTTCCTTAGTTCCCACATTTTTTTTAAATGATCTAAGATGGATTAATCAAATTCACGTTAAAGTTCAAGGCATCCCAAATATTTTGTATTGTTATGTGACCCAATGGTTTCGTTAGGAGAAATCCAATTCTATTTTCCTATTTTGTGTTTTTTGTTTTCTTTTATGAAACCTAGCCCACCGGGCCCGTGCCTAAAGGCGCCACTGGTAACATACTCTCTGACAAGATTCATCCGATGCTTCAGGTTGATTTTTTGGTTTATTTCTCTGGATATTATCACTTTGAACCGTTGTTATTTTAGCTTTTACTCAGCTTTTGGCCCTTAAAGTTAACCTGTTTTTTTATGATGTTCTTGTTTTTGCCTTTCTGTTTCTGTTAAGTCTCATTGCTGTTTTACGTCCGGAAAGTCATAAATCATTCAAAGCATCTACTTTTGCTCTATCTGTACCCGTCGAAGTCTTTCCTAAGCCCATGTGTGTTTTAAATTAAGTTTAAACTATTATTTTTAACAATCTTTTAGATAAACTATACAAAAGTTTTTAAAAGATCGCAATTGAAACTCCTGCATCAAAATATTCGCAATGGCCTCATCGAAGTGGAGCATTTTTTTCATTGTAGTTTTATATTTTGAAATTCCATTTTTAATTATCCTTTTAATTTTATGAATTTGTAATAGTTAAACACTTCCTGCAGCTTTAAAAAGTGAAAATCGATTCCAAAATGTGTGCCCTCAACCTAGTGGTTGGCAATGTACCTTTACATTCTAAAAGACTTTCCCAGCTACATATAAACTTGTAGGACGCCATTTTTAACTTTTAAGAAAAAATCGATTTTCGAAAATTCTAGAGTATCCTAAGACCTTAAACATTTCCTTAATCTGATCCAATAGTTTAACATAGTCTTACCTGATTCGTTTAATTCCTCCACATGACAGGGGCTTACTATTTTCTAATTTTCTAAATTGCGTGTTATTTTTTAATATCTTTTTTATTTCTAATTTCGGAAACCAACCTTAGATGTGAATTTCATTTTTATTATAGTTTTCGATAGTTAAAGGTTAACATTTTATTTTTCGAAAGTCTAACTTCAATTTTTAAAGAGTGAAACCCGTATTTCATTTGCATTTAAAGTCCATTAAAAGTCACTTAAATAAATCCGCCCAAGTTATACCTACGATTAAACCTACGTATTCTAAACATTTATATTATACCAATTGAATTATATACAAATCTAAATCTAAACCACCCACCGTTTTATAATGTTTTACCCTAAACAAAAATGTTGTTCTACATTAACTATCTGTGTGCGTTTTTAAGTATCAATAAAATTTGATTACCCACAATTACACACATCATTTTGTAGTATAAAATTTACCTTTTCAATGAAACCCCTATCATCAGGAAATGCTTTTAACATACGATAAATTCATCCTAACTTTCTGATTTAAACATAAAAATACCCCTTTGGTGGGTGGATACTGGGTATATTATAGCTATGCGATTTCTTGTGAAATCAAAACAATTTTACTAATTACGGCTAATGTTTCAAAATAGTTTAGCAGAAACAAAAAATAAATACAAAAAAACATATGACCAAAGGCCTACCAACGATATGTTTATTTGGTATAAGAAGAAAAATCCATTTGAAGTGCATTTTTTAAGCTCCACATTGAACACGCAAAGGCCCCAATTCAGCAAAACAACGATATCAAAAAAACTTCGCTCATACCACCTGCCATTTATGCAATATATGCTCAGGCACACAATATATCAAAGGACAGGACTTCCAAAGTCCTTCCGAACTGCAGAGATTTCGTGATTGACGGTCATTATTTTTAATCCTGCAATCCTCTCCCACTTCCCACACACAAACACAAATTAAATACACACAATCTCTGAAGTCCTGCCCCGTACAAACATTTTTAAACTTGTATACACCATAATTGTGCAGTTTTTATGCTATTTGCACATAAAATCCGTTTATAAAAATGCATTCCATTGCAAATCGGCGAAGAGAAAAAAGAGGGTGAGGAAAAGTGAAGAAAAAGTCCATAACCTTCGGTTTCCCTTTTGCCATCACCATATAATCTAAAGCCAACCATTACCCTGTCATTTAATGGATGAACTTGGAACTTTTTCCTAATGGCTATACATAAGGTCCCTTTCCTAGGTTAAATACTTTGAAAATAATTTTTTTTCGTAATATTAATTTTTGTTTTATTAATTTTATTTTGAATTTCATTCTTTCTTTTAAGCTAATTGTATACTTAAGAGATTTACTATCCAAAAAAATAAACAACTTAAGTAATCCTTTTTTGAGGTTACTCCATTATCAACTACTTCAATGAAGTTTTTCATAGAAATAAAATAATAAAAATAAAAAAGGAACATAGGCGAAACTTCAACGATGACGTTTAATTTCGGCCCCTTTAAAGGATCAAGGAATAAAGTTTTCTTTGGTGGTATTAATCTCTATTCTAGTACTTACTTGCGTTTAAGGAGTAAAATTTCAGAATATTGGAGTTTTAGGCGTAAAGTTTAAGATTTTTGTCAGCAAATTTCAGGCTCCTGAGAAAAGTCTTTAAATATAAGATTTGAAATATGTAAAAGTCTTCGTCCTTTGAAATACGATGAAATAAGTTGCAAAAACCTTTGAAATTTCAAGCCAACAACATTTTACATGACCAGACATCACCATACAATTTGTTGTCGTTTGGAAAGAAAAAAAAACTACAAAATATTACGAAATCCTTTAACATTCTTCGTTAATGAAACTCACAGCTCGAGTTACATTCATGATTCCTTCCTTCCTTCTGTACTTGAGAGAGTTAAAGATGTCATTTGGCGAAAACTCCTTTGACCTCGAGCAACTGCTACAGTTCTAAACAATCTAACCATTCACAAATTTGCTAAACATTTAGATTATTCCTCCTGTTGTTCTGAAGAGGTCTCTTTCCAGCCAGTCGCTAAAGAAGGTTCATCACCTTCCCTTACCATCATTAATCAATTGCATTTAAGGTAAGGTTAGGTTAACGTGGTTACGGATTAGAATCCACACACTTAGGCCAAAAGAAAGGCCCATTGTGATACCACCTGAATCTAGCGAATTACTTCTTACTATTGTCAAACTATTTTGAGCTTTTTATAAAGCGAAGAAGATATTTGATATCCTTTTTAGCTAGTTCACTGGGATTATCAAAATAGTAGTCTCCCAGATGAAGTTTGCGTCTTAGTGAAAGAGCAGGGCAAGTGCAGAGAAGGTGAGAGATTGTTTCCTCTTCTTCTTCGTCCATACAGCTCCTGCAGAAGTCATTTGAGGCTACAATAATGAATGATGTTAATGAAGTCTGCTTTAAGATAACAAGTCTTTAGAGCGCTTTTGGTCCAATGAAGGCCATATAAGTTTTGTGGCTGCGCATGTTGGTAAATTGTGCCACCTAGAATTTGCTATCGCAAAAGCTGTTTCTTTTAGCATAAGTTTACATGTAGCTATCGGTATGCCTATCTCCTCCCTTTCAAGTGAAATAGGCATGACAGTTCCATTTTTAGCGAGTTTATCGGCTGTACAATTTCCCGTGATGTCTCTGTGGCCCGGCACCCAACATAGGTGAATCTTAAATTGCTGCGCCATCTCCATAAGAGATGATCGACAATCGAGTGCCGTTTGAGATTTGGTTGAGACACCTTCAAGAGATTTAATAGCAGCATGAGTGTCAAAGAAGATGCGAATATCAGAGGTTGATATCACGTTTTCTCTTAGCCTGGAGAGAACCTCTTTGATCGCTAAAATTTCCACTTGGAAGACGCGACAATGATTAGGGAGGCGGAATGAGATGCTTAGATTAAACTTTTCATTTGTCTTGGATCCATCTGTATAAAAATGAATACTTTTGTTATTCAGGAGTTTTTTGTCTTCCCATTCATCTCTGGATAGAATGGATACCTGGAAGTTTTTTCCAAATAGGGGTTTAGAATAGTGTACTCTATGTACTTTGGTATAGAACCAAAGAGGTTCAAAATGATGGAGTGCCCCACATTGTTATTGGTCCATTGAGATGAGTTGTCGAGTCTTATCGCTGTATTCTCTGCCACTTGTTTACTGAAGATGTCGAGGGCTGTCAGATGGAGGAGAGTGTCTAATGCTGCTGAGGGTGTGGTTCTCAATGCCCCGCTTATGCACAGACATGGTAGTGCGTTGGACTCTGCTGAGTTTGTCGTAGTATGTGACTTTCTCCAGTGCAGTCCACCATATTGCAACCCCGTACATAAGTATTGGTCGGATGACCGATGTGTATAGCCAGTAGGTTATGCGAGTTTGAAAACCCCATTTGCTTCCTATAGCTTTCTTGCAAGGGAAAAGAGCTACTGTAGCTTTTTTAACTCTTTCCTGTATATTGGATTTCCAACTTAATTTTTTGTCCAATATCAGACCAAGGTATTTGGCTTCATTGGTAAAAATTAGTGGTATACCTTTTATTGAAGGAGGTACAATTACTGGGATCTTGTATTTCCGTGTGAAAAGGACGAGGTCTGTTTTTTGAGGATTAATACTAAGTCCGCAGTTATCAGTCCATCTAGTGAGCATATTGAGTGCATTTTGGAGGAGGTCTCTCAGTGTATTAGGATGTTCCCCTGTGACAGCGATAGCAACATCATCGGCATACGCAACCACTCTGTAGCTTTCCCTCTCAAGGGATATTAGTAGTTGGTTAACCACTATGTTCCACAGGAGAGGGGACAGAACATCACGTCATAGCAGAAGTGATAGCGGATGTGTCAACGTTGTTGAAAGCGCCCTCAATATCCAAGAAGGCCACCATAGTGTATTCTTTTTTCTCTAGGGAGTATTCGATAGTTCTTACCAGAGTGTGCAAGGCTGTTTCTACCGATTTCCCTTTGCAGTAAGCATGCTGAGACATTGATAGTCTCTTATCAATGCTATTACGCACATGGATATCAATCAATCGTTTCAGAGTTTTGCGAATGAATGATGATAGGCTATTAGGTCTTATATCTTTAGGGTTGACATGCGAGCATTTGCCCGCCTTGGGAATGAAAACTACCTTTACATTTCTCCATCGCTGAGGTATATAGACCAGATTTATACAACTTTTGAAGATCATCTCAATGATGGGTAAAGTTTATCAGCTCTGCTGGTACGATTTGATCTGGACCTAGAGATTTTTAAGGTTTGAAACTGTTCAGAGCCCATGTCAATCAGTTTAATGAGATATATGTTTAGGCCAATCTGTTTTCCTATAATTCCGGAATTGGATCGGTTTTGGGGTCCCTTCAATAAGTGTGAATTGGATGTATCTATGATCGTTGAACGAGTTCTCCTTTTATACTCTCCTATTCAATATTTTATTTGAGAGATTTAACGAGACAAGAGTCAAATCTAAAACTGCTTGTCGATTTTTAGTGACCTCCAGATTACTTGTTAGAATATAATCAAAAAGAGACTCACCTCTGTTTTTTACATCGGTACCACCCCATGTAGTATGGTGCGCATTGTCGTCACAACCGATAATTAGGTTTGTTTTCTGTCTTGTTGATTCAGCGACCGTCTTCCCCAGAATGGTACCAGGCAGTGGGCCCTGGTGGTCGTGGCCCAAATACGCTGATACCAGCCAGTAGGTATGGTTGTCTATTACCATACCGGCTGTGATGACGTCTTTGTCACTGAAATTAACGAGTAAAAATACATTTAAATTACGTTTTACTAGTATGCATGACCTTGGGTTACCTTTTCCTGCTACACATAGCACGTAGTAGCCAGGAGTTCTCAATCCTCAAACCAGGGGTTTCACAGTCAAGGGCTGAAATCGGCTAAGGTGATTGTTGATTAATGATAATCAAAATGATCGAATTTGATCTACATAAGGTGATAGTCAAATTGATACCTAAAAATCTATCACAAAAAAATGTGATAGTCGTTTTTAAACAAATTTGTTTATTCCAAATAGAGCTACCAGACGCTTACACAAACGGCTGGAAAATGTTCTTAGTTCACTTTGTTTCTTTTAAAAAACACATTCCTGTGACCGACAAAGCTTACGACATTCGAAAAAAAGCAAGAAAAGTAAAAAGTTTTTTTAGTCAATTTGACTATCAAAAAATTGATTGATTTTCAACAATCACCTTAGCCGATTCCACCCAAGGGTTCTTGGACGAGAACGACATCTTCTCCAGTTTTAGAGTGTTGGAGATTAATCTGTAGTATTTGTAGCATTTTGGCTACAAATTTTGTTTGTTTGTCGTTTGAGTCATCAATCTCCATTAAGGATAAACTTTTTACGTTTTTAGAAGAAGACTGTGCTGCGACAGAAGAGAGCCTCGCCACATTCTCATCCACATCCAAGGATGGGAGGGTGATGATAGCACAGGGACCCCCTACGTCAATTGCATTTACGTCCTTTCTTTACAAGGTTCTGGGAGGTCTGATAAATTTGCAACTTACGAAATATCATAAGGAACTAAAGCTTTTTTATGATCGATAATATAGCTTCTTATCTGATATCTACAAAATAAACGCTGGTGTGCCCCAGGGCTCCGCTGTGTCTCCAATACTCTTCCTTATTTGTAGAAACGTTCCTTTTCCTGAAATTTATAGCTTACTAAGTTGTTACGCTGATGACAATATCCTCAGCTTTTCATATTCGTTTTTAGATTTGCATCCTTGTCCTTCGGATGTGGATTATCAACAGCAGCGTCTGATAGAGTGATACTGAATTAATACCACAACATCAAAATGAAGTAAGTTAATTTAAAAATGTGTTGAAGCCGATTGTAGCTGTTGTAAAATTTTTAGCTTTGATAGGGCTTTCATTTCGTGGTGACAATGAGATCCTCGGATCTTCCTTGATTATTTGGGATGCATTGAGTTGCTAAGCGACTTTGACCCGTTTCTCGTAGATCATTTGAGCAAATTTGGAAATCCAGGAAGTGGTCATACGTGTTATCTTTCAGCAAATATCTGTAATGAATTTATTCATGTTATGGGAAGACAGGTTTTGAAAACTATTGTAAAAGAAGTCAAAATATTAACCAATTAGCTTTGATAGTACAACCGATCTGTCCCATGTTGATCAACTAACATTTATTATTCGTTACGTAAAGGATCGTGAGCCTGTTGAATGGTTTTTGGACTTTATTCCAATTACGGACATACAAAGATCGGATTATTTAGCGGAAACCATACTGAACTTCTTGGAGGATCATGACATTTCGATAACAGATTTCAGAGACCAAAGCTACGATAACGCGGCAAATATGTCAGGAAGGTTTTCCTGTCTACAGGCAAGAATACCAGAAAAATGTAAATTTTACAAAATTTAAATTTTTTGTGCCATCTGCAGGGCACTCATTAAACTTGGTAGGAGTGCGTGCCGCTGAGTGTGTCTTAGAAGCAATCAAACTCTGTGACATTTTTCAAAAATTGTACTACTTTTTTTCGGTATCTTCTCATCGATGGAGTATATTGACTGCTCATTTAGGTCCAAGGAATCATTTAGTCTTTGCAAAAAAATTCCAAAAACAAAATATTACCCTAGATATTGCAAATATTTGCTGAGTGCAAAAAATGAATTTATAATTGGGCTCAGGGACAATTTTGATAACTTTGATTCATCAGCCAGACAAAAAACCCGGATTACCAATATAAGTACCTTTCTGAAAGGATGAGGTATAGGCTCACGCCAGAGGCTCTGGATCCTCAGTAATTCTGACTGGGAAGGAAAGATTTAAAATTGAAACCTTTCTTCGCATTGTCGACACACTAAGCATTCATTTGAAACAGCGACTTGGTTCGTATACGAAGATTGGCCAACGTTTTGACTTTTTTTTCGAAAAAAAAATCTGAATTTACAAGACTTAAAGAGAACTGCAAATCTTTTGCTAAATCTTACACCGAAGATGAGAATACAGATGAAATACATGCTGAATGACTGAATTTAAAAGATTACTTGAAAATTATCTACACGAAAATAAAAAAACTGACAACATTCTAGAGCTTTATAATTTTTTAAAAACTAATAAAATTGAAGATGAATTTTCAAATGTTTCACTAAGAATTTTCTTAAGTATGATGATGATCGGGGAACGTCCCTTCTCTATGTTAAAAACTAACTTAACTTATTTAATTGTCTGTTATTTAAATGTTGTTTATTTTTGAATTTTTATATGAAATATTTGTTTTTATGTTTACATTGTTTATGTTTATGTTTTAAATGCTGCAATAACTATTACTTACTTACTTAAGGTGGCGCTACAGTCCGGGGCGGACCTGGGCCTCAACCAACAAGCGTCTACAGCCAGCTAGGTCCCTAGCTATCTGTCTCCAGTTTCGCACGCCAAGTTGGTTGAGGTCTTCTCCCACCTGGGGGCGCCACCTGAGTCGCAGTCGGGATTGGATTCGAAGACCTTCCGGGCTGGAGCGTTGATGTCCATTCGCTCTACATGAACTAGCCATCTAAGCCGTTGGACTTTAATTCTGCTTAAAAGGTCAGTGTCGCTGTACAGGCCGTACAGTTCGTCGTTATATCTTCTCCTCCATTCTCCATCTATGCGTATGGGATCAAAAATCACCCGAAGAATTTTTCTCTCGAAGCATCCTAAGACGCTCTCATCTTTCTTTGACAGGGTTCAGGCCTCAGCGCCATAAATGAGAACCGGGATGATGAGTTTCTTATAGATGGTGTTTTTACATGCTCGAGAGAGGACTTTACTTCTCAATTGCCTTCTAAGTCCAAAGAAGCAGCGATTTGCAAGAGTTATTCTTCGTTTGATTTCAGCGCTGGTGTCGTTGTCTGTACTAATAGCGGTGCCTAGGTAGACAAAGTCCTTAACTACCTCAAAGTTATACCTGTCCATGGTGACGTTTTGTATAAGACGTCGTCGTTCAGTGTCCTTTTTTGATGACAGCATATACTTGGTGTTGCCCTTATTGACCACTAAACCCATCTTCTTCGCTTCCGTCGCAATGCTCAAAAACACTCCACTGACATCACGCTTTGATCTACCAATTATGTCAATATCATCTGCGTATCCGAGTAATTGGATGGACCTTTGGAAGATTGTGTCTCTAGTGTTGACGGTTGAGTTTTGCACAATTCTTTCCAGAACGATGTTGAAGGAGTCGCATGACAGTGCATCGCCTTGTCTAAAACATTTTGACATCATTTTGACATCAAATGAATCGGTAAGATCTTTTCCGACCTTGATAGAGCAGCGTGCATTCTCCATCGTCATTCTGCACAAACGGATAAGTTTGACAGGGATGCCAAAACTAGACATTGCTCGGTAGAGCTCTTCCCTGTAGTTGCTGTCATTCGCGGCTTTTTAATCGTTAAAGAGATGGTGGGTATCGATTGCAAGCTCCTGGGTTTTTTCCAGGATCTGCAGTGTGAATATTTGGTTGATAGTGGACTTTCCTGGTCTGAAGCCACACTGATAAGGACCAATCAGGTTGTTGACGAATGGCTTCAGACGTTCACATAATACCGCAGAGAGGATCTTATACGCAATGTTAAGGAGACTGATGCCTCTGTAGTTGGCGCAGTTAAGAGGGTCTCCTTTCTTATGTATCGGGCACACTATGCTGAGATTCCACTTATCGGCCATGCTTTCTTCCGACCATATTTTGCAGATGAGTTGGTGCATGCTCCGTACCAAATCATCTCCTCCTGCTTTGAATAGTTCAGCAGCGATGCGGTCAGCTCCAGCAGCTTTTTTTGACTTAAGTTTAGATAAGTTGAGTGGTTCTATCTCTCTTACAGCGGAATTCGGTTCGTCATCGCCGTCATATAATTTGGAGAAGTGATCTTTCCATATTCTCAGCATCGACTGCGGTTCTACTATGATGTTCCCCTGATCGTCCTTACAGGCTTCGGTTCGTGGCTGGTACCCTTGGGAGGTTTTTTTACCTTTTGGTAAAATTTACGAACCTCATTCCTGTTGTGACATCCCTCTATCTCCTCGATCACGCGCTTCTCATGCTCTCTTTTTTTCCGTCTAAGAAGCCGGTGTTCCTCTCTCCTCTTCTGCAATAACTATTGATCTTTTTAATAAATTAAAAAAATTTATCTATTTAAAAAATTAAAAGAATAAATATCAATTCAAAGTTATGTGACTTTTTCTGTATACCTTTATTACACAACATTACATTTTTATATAATCATACAGGGGCCTCATTTTCGAAAAGTGCCCAGGGCCCCCAAAATTGTAATGACGGCCCTGGCATCGGGTACATGTAAATCACTTTTCTTACTGACTTAATTACAGCGGGACCTATAGGGCCTTAAACTTTCCACGCACAATCTGGTACGGTTACCGTCAATTATTGGAGCTCTCTATAGCTTTGTCTTCAAGCTGATAGAGTTATTAAACGAAATATTGGACAATATCCCGACAGCAGCCTTAGATTTCCCCACACGGCTAGCGATATCTTGTTGTGTTCCGATTTTAGTAGAGATAATGCTTTCAAGATACTGAACACTGTCTACTTTTCTATCAGATATATATTCTGAGCGTCCATCTTATTCCTCCATTTCCTGTCAAGGCTGTCCACCCGCAGCATATAACTGATCACCAATAAAACAGATTTGGTGGCATAACGTAATCCTGTCTCACTCCACTTTGGACTTTAAACACTTTTGACAACCTAGCCCTGTGTATGACGGGACATTTGGACTCTTCATAAGTTACCTTTACCGAAAATAAAGCCCATTTGACGGTTTGACGGTGTACCCCAGGGCTCCGTTTTGACTACTACACTCTTCTTTGTGTTTGTGAATAATATTTTATCTTAAACTTCTATTGAAAATGAGTATACAATTAAAAAAAATGATGTTCGTGTGATGCGACGTTGATATCCGGAGAAGAGAGTTAAAAGATCAACGAATGTAGCTGTCAGATGCCAAACATGAGTTTAGGCTTGTTCAGCTTGCTGTCGTTGATTGTGTCAGAGTGACACGGAACGATAGACTAGAACTTAACAATAACTTCTAAACCAATAAATTGTTTTTCTGAAGGAAGTGCCAATAGTTTTTAAAATTCGCATCCTTGTCCTTCAGGTGTGAATTTCGAATTGCACATTAGCTTACTGGCATCGAGGAGATTATCGCAGACATTTAAGGTCAACAGAAAGATCCAAAATGTTAACGTTTTCTCATAACATGCAAGAAGTTTTTATACTGATATTGTTTTGACTGTAATCTTTAAAATTCTTAGCTCAAGTTCAATTCTCATTAAAGTAAAGTAAGGCCATTCTTTTTTTTTACCGCACTTCAAGAATGTGGTATGATTCAGCTTGCTTAGTATTTCCCACTCATGGAAATGTGCTATGAAGACATTAAAAACGCTATAAGGTTATTCATATTCCCCTGAAGGGCTCGTTAGATCTAATAAAAAGGAGGGTAAGAAAGTTTAATGCATAGTCTTCTTTGTGGATTTAGGTATCAACATAAACTGCTCTTAATACAAAACTCCAAACCTTAGTTGATTTCAAGAATTCACCTTCCAAAGATTATATTTTTTTTTTCAAAAATTTTTCATCACTGAGTGTGGACATTTCTCGATATCGATATACAGCTTTTAAAACCTTTTAAAATTATGATAGAATTTGTATATATGCCTAAGCATTTTGACCTTTCATGAAGGAAAAGATATATCGACCTATTGAACTTTAAAATTGATTAAACTTATTTGTGAATATCTTTCAATTTCACTTTAGGTATATTTTGTGACCTTAAATAATTTGAAATATTCTTTTATTAATAATTTTCTAGTACACATCAGATTATTGGAAATTAGGAACTAATTGCCTTATTTTTGACCATTTGCCATATGACCTTTTCAATGTTTTCACTTTAATTGGAATAGCCCATATTATGAGGACGTACATTCTAATGAGGACTTCAAACTAATATTTGTAATTTTGAGTGCTTTTCTGATAACACCACCCCATCAGCCCTTAAATTGTTCAAATGTACGTAAGTCTCATATTACATATGTAATACGCAATAGTTTTACATGTTCAAATTCAGAGTTAATGCCAGAAACAGAAACACCAACAGTCATAATGAATTTTAACAATTCTGCCTATTATTTAATTTTCACAGCTAATTAAACTTTATACCTATTTGTTGTTTTGAATATGTAAGCACATGAAAAAAATTAAGCTTCAATAAGCCTTCTGTAAATTAATATTAAAAACAACAAAAACAAAAAAAAAATCACCACAACTTTGATTTTATTATTATAAAACAAAAAATTATATTTTTATGAAAATAATGCACCCTAATTGAACATAAACAGCTAACTTAGCACAGCACAGCACAACACTGCAGCAGCGGTTACATTACCACTTTTATTTGGTCCAGCACTAACTCATGCATGTAACTAAAAATTTTATAATATGTTGAATAATTATTTTATAAACCTCATTATCCAGCCAGGATCCAGAACAGAAAAGGATTAAAAAAAAAGAAATATTAAAAAAAAAACAATAACATTTTTGGAAATACGTCTAAAACCCCTAGTTCCGAGTCTGATGTGATGATGATGGTAAATCAGATTTTGTGTTTTGTATTTAATTAGCTTTTGCTAGCTGACCTCCAAAATCGATTTATCGAAATGGAAAATATTATATTAAATTTTAATTCAACCACATATTATTAAAATATTGAATATTATAATACGATGAACATGAAAAGTTTTTTGAATTATAGAAAATGTCTACAAAATTATTTATGCATCTAAAACAAAAAACGAATTAGAAGAACAAAACAGTTCTGGAAATTCTGCAAAATCATTCAGAAATACAACCGCAAAATGATGGATATTTATGCATCAAATGTTCATAGAAATTCTAACAAAAATCTATTGTTTTGTTAAAAAAAGTTTTCAATAAAATAAATAAAAGAAATGTATATTTATTCGTTTGAAATAGTCTTTTTCCTCTAATCTGGCCTGGATTACCCAATAGATGAATGGAGAATTGGAGTTTTATGCATTTCCATTGAGGATTTTGAGGTTATCAGAGAGCGTATAGGATATAAAGGAGCTTTTATATAAAATAACGCTTTTAATTTGATATTTTCCATTTTTGTGTTTATTGTATTCCTAAGAATTTCAAAAGCGGATGCACAATGATTGTGGTTTATGCGGCTGGTGCTCCGCAGGTTACTTCAGAATTCCAGATTCTTCTTAGGGAACTAAACTAAGCGTAAAAAAAAACTATTTCATCTTGGCCGGTGATTCGAACGTTAAACATGAAGATTGGGGAGATCAATATAGTAATCCCAGAGGTAGTTATCTGTTTAATTTGATCAGTCTTTACAGCGTTGAATATGGCTGCTGCAAAGCTATCGTATCCAATAATCGGTTTCGTTCTGTGATCATCCTGGAAAGTGCTTGCAGACGGTCGAGTACGATAGTGATCACTGAGGACTGACTGCTGTTACGCAGATTTTGAACCAACGCTTGGAGTTTGAGGAATGCGTTGCAAAGCACTCTTACAATTACAGTAAGATGCGCACAGGCCTCGTTTCACCAACGCCTTAGCGAGAGAACTTCGCTTGATTGACATAGCCCCACCATACAAAAGAAACCTGAAAAATACAGAAATTTACCAACATTTACATAAGATGGACGAAACTAAAAAAAGAACGATGGTATTGTCGTTCCTATGAGTACAGAGGACGGGACCAAATTGACGGATACAGAAACGTGACTGTAGACGCCCTATACACAAAGGACACAAGAGTGGCTTATTGACAAGACTCAAAGACTTGTACAGGCGATTCACGACTTGGAAGTTAGGACAGTAAAGTCGATACTGGGCCCCGAAGATCTTTGACGATGACATTTACATGATTTAAGATCCGAATGAAAAAGTGGCAGTGGGAACTGCTTTCCAACAAGTGTAAAAGGCATTCGCCCCAACCACGACCTGGAAAACGAAGACTTATTTACCTTTGAAATGAAATGACACAATGGCGATCTGAGAACCTCGGTTTCATTCGGTTCGGTGTCGATTTCTTGGCAAATACCATAATCGCCAAGCAAATGGGACCAAGGCAATTGTTCATAACGAAGACTGAGCTCGAGCTCATTTTCAACTCAATACAAAACAATATGTCAGAAATTATCGATCCAAGGTTTTATTAAGACATTTACCGATGGAGTCAATTGACATTTATACCACACTCTTCAATAATGCATATTATCCAGTGGAAGACCGCACTGGATCGCCTCCTGTCCCGAAAAAGGGAATGGACTACGCCAACCTGTCAAATCTTCGGTCGATAAATCTTCTTTCGAGCATCAGCAAAGTTTTCTACAGCATTATAATTTCGGATGAACATTTCGGGTTCAAAGCAGGTCATGACACAATTCATGTTGTTGTTGTATGCACAATTGCATAGGTTAGAAGGTCTTTGTCTAACTCCAGAGCAGCCTTGACACAAGGTAATCATTATGATATTATGCTTGATGATATACTTAGCGATTAAAAGTTTGTTGACAAAGTGGCATTGTAACTTCTTCTACAACATTCCAAATTAAAAACGGTTTTTAACAGGAAGCGGTGAATTCCCCGATCCTCTTCAGCATTTACAGTAGCGATCTGGTAGGTAGTCTGACAATTTAATTACGTATGGCGACGCATGTTCTAATTGCGTACAAAACGGCCCAAAGGGTTGAGGTTATAACAGTTCTCTAGCAGCGTGATTTCGACAAGATTCAGCGCTATAGCTGATTTCGACGGCTTGAAACTGATAATAAACGTCCAGAATTTGGAGACAGTTCTGATCCGTAGTGCGTTGGCTAGCGCCGCAAGGAATGCAAGAATTGGCGCAAGATGATCATCGTTGATCTTTATGGGCAGCGATCAACGAGAAAAAATGTAGTGAAGTATCTCGGTAACTGGTTGGACCAGTATTTATATTTACATATACGTCAATGCTTCTCTGTCCAGGGCCAGAGGAACCTTCAGTTTAACGAAACAACTGTTTAACATCAGTCTACTCGACCCCAGAGTGTAGGTAATTTGCTACAGGACTCTCATACGGCCAATGATCATATATGGTTGTCCTGTGTGTTTCAACGTTACCCATTCTTAGATGGAGAAGTTTCGAGCGGCTATGTTTACGACGCTGTACCGCGGTCTGTACGCTGTGAAGAAAGATTTGCAACTATGTTTGTTCTCGTTTTAATAAGTTATAGGAACAATAGGTACTTCTAGTTAGTTTTAAGTTTTATTTTAAGGCTTTTATAGTAAATTTAAAAAAGAGGCTGGGATGCGACCCACACTGATAACTTCCCATCCCGTCTGTCGATTTGTCTTGCTTAAAAGTTTGTCTATATGTATTTTTACCAAATTTGCTCACTATTTTTTGTAGATTTTATTTTTTATGAAAAAACGGACTGTTGGATTTTTATATAAAAATTACTGAATATTGAAAACAATATTTTCTCTGACATAAAATAAGTTTGAAGCCAATATTTTTAATTTTTGAAATGCTATTTGAGCCGAAAGTAAATTTTTACCAAGTTTTAGTAGGTATTGTTTTTTTTAGAGTTTTATTTTTTGTAAAAAAACTGTCAATTCGAATTTTTTAAAAATTTTACCAAATGTTCAAAACAATATTTCTTAAAAGATAAAATTAGTTTGAAGCCAATATTTAAAATTTTTGAAGAGATATTTGAAGCGAAAATCAATTTTTACCAACTTTTATACATTTTTTCCATGTTTTTATTTTTTTGTAAAAAAACTGTCAATTCGATTTTTCTCAAAATTTGTCCTAATGTTGAAAACAATATTTCTTATAAGAAAAAATTAGTAAGAACCTATTATCTAAAAGTTTTTAAAAGATATTTGAGTCGAAAATCATTTTTTACGAACTTTTGTTAATTTTTTTTTTCGGTTTTAATTTTTTGTACAAAAACTGTCAAATCGATTTTTTTTCAAACTTCAACTGAATGTTGACAACAAGATGTTTTGAAAGATAAAAGTAAATTAAAGCCAATATCTCAAAGTTTTGAAAAGATATTTGAGTCGAAAATCAATTTTTACCAACTTTTATACATTTTTTTTAGGTTTTTATTTTTTGTAAAAAAAACTGTCAATTAGATTTTTCTCAAAATTTTATCAGATGTCAAAACCATTATTTTTCGTTGCACAAAATTGTTTTAGAGATGAACATATTTCAGTCGTAAAATTTTGGAGGTGACAAATTTTTTTTTTCATTTTTATTGATTTATAAAAAAATTATATTGATTTTTTTCAAAAAATATACCTGTTTGGTATCACGTTACAATATATTATATAAAATTTAATTCAAGTCTCTAGCGTTTTTGGTTCGTAAGATATTTAAGGTTAACCAAAATTTTCACCTTTTTTTCAAACTGCTATGGTAAATAAAATGCACGACTGGGTCGCACGAACTTGCTCCTGTATGCAAAAAGTCTTTTAAAAAAGTACTTATATAAGATTTAGAAATATAGGTACCTGTAAAATAAGTTTGTCTTCAAAGAGATAAATGCATTTCATTTGTCAAAAAAACGCACGATCTTTGTATATGAAAACCATAGTAGTCTCATGAGAAGAAACTTTTAGGGCGACCAGTACCAGATGACGAGTCGTTGGCGTGGCGTTAGTATCGAAAGTGGAGAAATTCAGCGGGAGCGAGAGAAAAATATTATTTCCATTTCTATAAGCAGCCAGCAGAATAAGGGATATAATTAATTTTCGACCCAAAAAGTCTACACAATTTCCTTAATATTTGAGTCTATCCTTGTATATGTGTTCACATAAAGAGCTTCCATATGAAGGTTGATGAATTTGTTTTTGTTTTTTTATATCAATGCACTTTATATAAAAAACGGAAAAGTAAAACAAAATGGCTTAATATTGTATCTAATAAGGGTATGAAAGACATTTTTGCATGTTTACTTCAGCTGTTTAGGAATTTTTTTATCAATATTTGTTTTTATTTAATTTTAATTCATAAGTCTGCTTTTACTTGGGTACGATCTTTGTATCTGAAAAATGGTTTCTATTATGTATAAAGCTACGATGCGTTCCATATAGATTCAACTTGTTCCTTAAAAGCTTTTTTCCTTTAGATAGCTTTATTGTAATTTCATATTAGAAGAACCAGGATGGAAAATAAATAAGATAAGAAAGAGGCAGACCATGAATGTTTAAATTGTAAGGCGATCGCCTATTGGTTGTGTAGTTAGGAAGCAGGTAGATGTCTAAAACGACTAAAGAATAGTTCATTGGCTAGCTTAGCTTTATGTAGATATATAGATAAGGACATGTTTATGATGATAATGAAGGAATGTTATTGGTTCATACTACATTCCTTCTTTACTATAAGTTTTCAGCGCTAACATGAAGTTTTTACGTTCAGTTTATTTATTTTGTTAAAGTTTAAAAAAATAACAAGCATACGAAGAGGTACAAGAAATTGCTATTCATGTTTTGTTTACAGTCAGGCTTTCGTGCGTTTGGGATTTTAGTTATGAAGTGACACGTAAGCAGTAGTTGTAGAAGTTGTACGTAATACCTTTATAAGTAGGTATAATGTGTATACCTACGTTAAAAAAGTGTTTCTAATAGAAAATACATATACTCTTTCTGGTCCGTTTCTTTAACTTGTACTAAGTTTATATAGGCGAACAAAGTAAATCATGTGTGAAACAACCTTATTCGTAAAGAATAATATTTTAAAATCACATATACAAAGTTACCAAGATAATACTTCTTGATAGACACTTTAAAATAGATTGTTGATTAAATATATCATATTCGTTAATCCGATACAGTTGCGCTACATGGGCGGCCATCGTTGGTATTTTCAATAATTTTAGTTATAAAAATACATAAATATGTACCAAATGCACTTATTTAGATAAAAGCTAGGAATGTAATTACAATTTTGTCAAAATAATGCGATCTTTCGGGCTCATGCACAGTTAAAATATTAAAAAAAAACTGTTTTAAGATTTAAAATTTCGCCCGAAAAATAAGTTTGTCTTCAAAAATTTAAATGCCATTTTATAAATAAAAAAACATTTGATTTTTCAAATTTTTTTTATAAAAATCGTTAGAGCGGTTTTTTTTTAAATTAATTTTTTATGTATAAAATTTTTCAATTTTGTTCTAAAAATATTTTTGGTATGCAGTTGTTTAGATATTAAAAATATACGCTACACATTTGAATTTCGTAAAAAAATGTTGACTTGTTTTTGAGATATCAAATTTTGAAAAAATAAAATTCAATATTTTTTTAAAAATCCAAATAATAAAAAATTACACTTTTGATAATCAACTATTGTAAAAGCAATATAAGAGCTTATTCAGAAAAAAAATTATTGAAATCGGTTTATAAGTTGC
The DNA here is from genome assembly GCF_945859685.1 of Eupeodes corollae. Classification (NCBI taxonomy): domain Eukaryota; kingdom Metazoa; phylum Arthropoda; class Insecta; order Diptera; family Syrphidae; genus Eupeodes; species Eupeodes corollae. The sequence goes on from NC_079147.1 coordinate 291,230,313, forward strand.
TGAGAAAATTAAAAAACAAAATAACGGTTCTATGAGCGGTACCTTTTCTGAGCAATACAAAAATTTGTTTTTCTTATTGATAGAAGCCAAGTAAAAAAATAAAATTTTAGAGAAAATTTGAAGAAAATCTATCGGTTTGTTTTTGAGAAAATTCGAATTTTCGTTTTTAGACCAAAAAAATTGTATGGTGGCCACTGTTAATTTTGATCTTAAAAAAAAAAATGAAAAAAACGCCTAACGCGAATCTGCTCAAAACCTTAACTTCCAAGTTTGAACTCAATCGACCCAATGGTTTAGGCTGTAGGAGCGTGGACAGACAGACAAAATCGACCGGACGGAATCGCGGGACCCACTTTTTTCGACTTCTCTACCATCGTAATATCATGTTTGATTAAAATCTCGAGTTCGAAATTTTGCACGAATGCAAAACTTGCAATATAGTTCCTATATGTCGCAAGTAAAAAACCACTCACGCAATTTTCTTGAGAGCCCTTTCTGCATCTTTCTGCCTTATTATCTGTATAACAAAATTTATTTGAAGTCGATATCTCTTCGAACGTACGGACGTACGGACGTACGGACGTACAAACGTACGTACACACGCACGCACAGACATCTTTCTAAAAATCTTTTATTTCGACTCTAGGGACCTTAAAACGACGAGAAATGTCAAAATTTTCAATTTGACAAATCGGACCCATTACAATAACTTCCTATGGGAAGTTAAAAATTGATATAAATATTAGTTTTTGAAATTGTAAAAAGGTGTTAGGCCATAACTTTACTTAGAGAGTTAGTTGGTTTGATGTTATTGTTAAGTAGACTAGTTTTATCAATTTTTGTGTAGGTTTAAGATAGTTATAAGTTCAAATTAATAAAAACTTATTTGAAAAAAAGTGAGAAGGATTGCCATGCGAGAGGTCTTGGGTTTAATCAATGCCTGATACACACCCAATATTTTTGTCATTGATACTGCCTGTTGCGAGGAATTAATAACTTTTCCAAGAAATTTTTTTGTCGCTATATGCGCTGGTTCTCTGCTCAATTCATTAATAAGAGAACCAGCCTGTAACACAATAACCCGTTTGAAAAGCTTAACTGCCAAAGTAGGTACGTATGAAGCTATGGCAGTCACCATCAGCTCTTGCTGTGCGACTCAGTTAGCGCCGAAAAACTCCGTTTTTAATACCATTAACTCATAAGTCTTACGTTTTGAGAAAAAATATGTTAAAACGGATTTATAGAGACAATTCAGCAACGCTAGATCCATTTCGTTTCATTTATGATAGAAAGTCAGGGTTTTGATTTTTATTTCGGAAAGTTCATCAAATACGTTTTTAGGAAAGTTGATATTCTAGAACTAGCTAGAGCCGGACATTTACAGAGAAAGTGAATTATAGTTTTCTTTTCATGTAGGCATCCGCAATTTCAGCAATGAGTATTGTAAGCGATGCCGAACTTTGCTCCATGCACTTCTATTAGCCAGTGTTATAAAAGTTCGATAGACCGGTTATTGTTATAGGTAGGCGATATCTTCCTGGATATAATACAGTCTGTTAGACTGTTTCACTTGCAGTTGGATTCTGTCAGAGGAATTGAGAAAATTGTATCCATCATAGTCCCAAAAGGAAATTTCTCATCAGCCCATTCATTTCCATCAACCACTATGACCTGCAGCCCAAATAAAAATGACAAGGAGGTTAATGTTAAAGCTTGATAGTTCATCCCTGCATCGTTGAATCAGTAAAGGCGATGTTCTGGCAGATAGCCATGTTTCTATTTAGCTTTGATTTTAGTAGTTTGATTTGATTGAAGTATTTTGTATTCTTCTCTGATTGCTAGTAATTCAGCTTGAAATATACTGACAAAATCAGGTGGACGAAAAGACTAAGAGGCATTTAATGACTCAGAGAAGATTCAAGACCCAACTACACAATTCCTCCTTAACCTGTCAGGAAAGGTATTGATATCGTGGTCTTTCATAAGTGTGTTTAAAATATTTATTTAGGTTTAAGGCAGGGAAGCAGTTGTCTGTCCCAAAAAAATTCGATCGAATCAGTTTCGTAAAATGTCTAAGCCCATAGAATCTGAAAAACCAAAAGTTTGATTCCTTAAGACTTATTGCGCTGCGCGATACTAATTATTTAAGGTGTAAGTCTACTACATTCTTCGAAGGTTCTCTGTTGTGCCGACCATAAGGTATTCTTTGAACCTTCTTTAGTTTGTCGATGTTATATTTCTTGTCAAGCTCAGACCACCACACAATAGTTTTTTTTTATGACAAAATAGAACGTACAACAGCTTTGTTGCATGTACGTCCACAAAATCATAAGGAGCCACTTTTTTTAAAATGTTTTTCTAGAGACTTTAAAGGCAATGCAAGCCTTAACACATTCTTCAACGTTTAATTTACAGTGAATGCCTAATATTTTTCTTACAGTTTCCTAGTTTTGGGAAAGATTGCTCTTATGGTAGTGACCAACCAAGTTTTGGAGCTGCCCTATTTTACTGGAACAAATCCATAAGATTTTCGATTCGAACTGACTTTAGATCCATTTAAACCATAAACGTAAATGTTGATATAAGTCGACGCTACGACGCGACGCAGAATGATGCAAAAAGATAAAACGGAATAAATCGAACTATTGCTTATTTGATTTAGGGGGCGTGGTATCCACCCAATTTTCACGTATTTGATATCCTTTAAAAGGTAAACTTCAAAATTTGAGGAGTTAGGAAACTAAAATATGCTTACATTTTTCATATCAGTCCACTTTTATGAGAAGTGCTACCATTTAGTTTGAATAGAACGCTAAGCATGATACACATCGATGGAACTTAAAGTTCCCTTACAAATAAGCAGTGAAATCACACCTAAGCCACACATTTGATTTAAAGCTTTAATTTCACACAGTTTTGTCTTAATTTAAGAAACAAAATTTAAAGAAAAATGTATTTGTTTCTTAACAATAAAACAACATCAAATTCCACATAATTATATTTGATCCGACTTAAACTTAATACAATTTAGGCACACACCATCTCCCTAAAGTATGTTATATGAAGTCCCTTGCACAATCATCCTGCCCTGTCATTGTGCGATGATGAACATCACATCAGTCGTCGCGGTCATCATCATCATCATCGTGTCCTCGTCATCCTCTTCATCGTCGTCGTCGTCGTTAGCTGCCATTCAATATATTTTACCTCGTGTCGAACCTGAAACCAGGGATTATTCTGCTACAAAGCAAATTGTATTGATGACAACACAAGCGTTCTATTTCTATTCTACACCGCCGCCGCCGCGCCGCTCCACCGCCCCTTCTCATTGCAACACAAATTCTATGCTAAATTGTTATCGAAAATGGGGACAACGCATCATGTTCACAGGATATCAAAAGCGTGGCTGAAAAAAAAGGAATTGCAACTCCCAGAGCTACATATATCGATATCGATACTGGCTGTAGCTGTCGAATTGGGTAATAGTTGTTAGATTCACTTTCCAGGAAGAGCTCGCGCTCCCAACAGCTCCCGATAGCTCCCGACAGCTCCCATTGCTGGTTTGGATTAAATTTAAATGCTCAAACATTTGTTATTGATGTCATCATATGGGACGCGAGACAAGGACTTACAGGATCAGGATATTGGTAGGTTTTGGTTAGCTATATAGGTAAAACATCTATTGCTGCAGGACTACACTCTTGTTAATACCCAATGAGGTTGGTATAGACGGTTCTGGTCGTTTTGGGCGACGACGACGACACGGGAAGAGCAGAGCAAGGCGATGTGTGTAATCCTTTTATCGTTTTTCGCATGAATCATTTGTATTTTCATAGTCAAGCGAACTCAATTCTCGAATTTCGCTCAAAAACCTCCGAGCTGAGTTAGTTAGTGCTGGAAGTGGCATTGTGTCTGTTGGACTTCTTGTTTGCTGACGGTTCGTCAACCACTGTGCTTTTGAGTATATATGACATACGTTTGTAAAACGCTGTGGCAATGGCTGGTGGTTGGAGGTGAATAACATGAGTAATTGAAAAGGATTCTTTTCACTCTGAATGTACAAGAAACTCTAATATTTAGTGTACTTTTATGTTGCAAACCAATTTAGTGGACCTACGAAACGGATAACAGAGGGTTTTGATTTAATTCGACATAGGACTATGGTCTATATAATTTAAACTTTTTCAGTTCTGGTGTTAGCCGTTTTCATCTAGGTAGGTAGGAGCCTGTTTTTTGCAAGTTGGGTTGACCGAATTGATTGGTAGAAATGTATAATTTGTGCGGATTTACGGTTTTGGAATTTACATCAGAGCCTTTTGATGTTCAAGCTTCAATCAAAAAATTTGAATGAATTCATCATGAAGTGAATGATACAACCAACAAAAAAAAGGCAAAACAATTTTCAAGGAGATTAAGCTTATAAAATGACCCTATCAAAATGGGCAATGGACTTTTTCACTCATAGAGATTTTTTGTAAGGACTTTATTCCGCCCTTATACGTATATAAAGCAGATTGAAGAAGTGAAAAACCTTTATCACAAAAATTTAAGCTTCTAACATCATCTAGACGTATAAAGGTTTCCCTTTTTTTTACTTAGTTTAATCTTCAAATTCAATTAAGAAGTTTTTCACCCATTTCAAATTAACACTTCTTTTTGAGGTTATAAAAGGATAGAGGCTTTTTGGGAAAAAGTTTGTTTCCATCACTGAAACACACTTTTTCCTTGACTCTCGTATATAGTTAAAATCATGTTCTTAATTCAATAACGAGACTTAGAGATTGCAAAGCATTGAAAAGGCAAACTAAGTATTTAATGAAGATGTCGGTAAGGAAGTGCATGTGTTTTTATTATAAAGTAAGTGTATATATACTTCAAGACTACTTTTCTATGTTACTAATTTTTCTTTCATTTGTAACTTTCTTGAAAAGGAGTTTCTTATTTTTCTTGTGTTTTAATAAATTGGAATATCTACTTACTTCCTTTTCATATGAAAGCTTTTGAAAAGATTTCTTTCAGAATATGGTATTTTCCCACATAAGCTCACATTCATATCTAAAATAATTATGACTGTAGTTATATGATTCAGACTTTGTGAAGCTTATGTAGTTTTATGTAGTTATGAGAAATTTGTCTATCAGAATTTCAGACTCTTTAATGATTTCAAAAGAAATACAAATAAGAGTCAGTTCTTCCTTCGAAATGGTTAAATTATTTAATTCTGTGGAAGGTTTATAAGAAAACCTACTTAAGTTAATCTATTTGAGCTAAATGGAAATTGAGTTCTTTAAATTTTAATCCTGTTTGGTAATTATTTAGTTGTTGCTTGTATAAAATATAGTTAATATTTTTATTACTTGAAGCATGATTTTACAATTACTTTTTCCTTGAAAAATATAGAACTTATCACCCTATGAATGATGTAGGAGTATGAATAGTTTTACTTAGCGAATTTATATGAAAAGTTTATTATGCCATGAATAATTGTTGTAAAATGAATAAGAATCTGAGTAGTTGAAGGCTTTAGAATGAAAGTATGCTGTTAAGTAAGTTATTTGAAATTTTAAACTTTATTTATTGTTTTTTATGACTTTTTTAAACACTTTTTGTCAAATAAATAAGGAGTTTTCCAATAAGAGGTTTCGTTTTGAATAGCAGAGTTTTTGGAAAGCAATTTATTTTAAAGCTATCATATTTTGACATTTGACAAGTAAATACTAGTCATTACTATCAATGAAATGTGCAGTTGAAGTTTGCTAAATTAAGCAATTCTTTTCTGTCAATAGTTTAACAGGTAGACAAACTTGAACTGATCGGACAAATTAGTGATTTGAAGAATAGCTCCAAAATAACAAAGAATATTGCTTCTGTTGATTGTAGTGTTGACTACGTTTGTCAGTTAATCGTCTTTAGAACCAAAAACTATTCAAATGACAACACATCGTATTTGCATACAGACTTTGGTCTTAAGGCTTAAGGAAAATGATGAGTGAAGATTTATAGATCTTTTTATTGCTTAAATTGAAAGGTATTGATGTGATCAAAACAAACGCAGTTTTGCAAGAAAATTGTCCTTGTTGTGTTATTTATCGAAGAGATGATCACAACTGTTCAACGAGATCTTGTGATTGAACCTTGAGACTTCCTTCCTTGTCGCCACGTAAATAACCTTAAAGATGGTTTGTGAAGTTATCGAGCAACATGTAGCAGTTGACGACGCCATAATTAATGCCGAATTCAGCGTGAATTATGCGCCAAAGTTAACGATAGCTAGACGTTTCGAAACCACAGCGGCCATTTAATTTTTTTTTTATTGATAGGGGTCTCAAATGAAGATCAAACCTTATTGATCATATATATATATATATACACCTTTTTTAACTTTCCATAGGATAGAAGACATACTTTCGTACGTCCGTACGTTCGCAACGTTTTTTTCCTCGTCCATAGCTCAAGAACCAGAAGAGATATCGACTTTAAATAAATGTTGTTATACAGATAATAAGGCAGATGCAGAAAGGGCTCTCAAGAAAATTGCGTGGGTGGATTTTTTACCATAGAAGTTTAAAAAAAGATGAACATTTTGGTTAACCCTAAATATCTCCCGAACCAATGACACTATAGACTTGAATTAAATGTTATATTATAAATTGTAACGTGATACCAAACCAGTATATTTTGGAAAAAATTCAGTTAACGGTATTATTAATAAAAATTAAAAAACTGCAAACAAAATTCTGCAAAAACAGTGTTTTTAACATCTGGTAAAATTTTGAAAAATCAAATTGACAGTTTTTTTAATAAAAATTAAAAACCTAAGAAAAAGATTACTCAAAGTTGGTAAAAATTTAACTTCGACTCAAATATCTTCTCAAAAAATTGAGATTATGGCTTCAAACTTATTTTATCCTATGAGAAATATTGTTTTCAAAATTTTGAGAAAAATCGAATTAAAAGTATTTTTCGCAATAAATAAAAACTTAATAGAAAATTTAACAAAAGTTGGTAAAAATTTACTTTCGACTTAAATAGCTTTTTAAAAATTAACAATATTGTCTTCAAACTTTTTTTTATTTCACAGAAAATATTGTTTGCGATATTCAGTATTTGTTAAATACAATTTATACCAATTATTTAGTCTTGCACAGTAAGATACAATATCTTTTAAGGTAGTACAAGCTTCAGTTTTACAATTGGTTTACATGAAATGAATTAATACTAAATTTTAAACAAGATGGCTTGAAAAAAAAAACAATAATATAAACAAAACTATTTTATACTATTTAATTAATGATCCATGGACTTTATTATAATACCTTATTAAACACCTTTAAAGTATACAAAAAAAAAACAAAGGTTAAAATCATCGCAATGCCTCAAAATACTGTCTAAGTCTTATTCTTAATTGAGTAGTGCAGCCTATCATCCTTATAGTTTGAGGTAGGGAATTCCACAAACGAACGCGTGAACGAAAAATTGACGGCTCGAAACAAGATAGGAGTAGCCTATTGGTATAGATCGCTGCTTATTAAGAGAAAAACTATATGAAGAAATGTGAACATATTTCCGAAGTCCAAAAATATATCTTGTCACACTATTATAGACAACATTAAGTTTCCTTTTGTGCTTGGAATTACTAAATAATTCACAACCAAATAATAAAAGCGGAATAAGCAGCGACTTAGCAAGAATCATTCTTGTTTTTATTGGAGTGATTCTTTGGGTGGTCCATAACATATGAAGCCCCGTACACTCTACCTATGATAAGTTGTATATGATTTGTCCAAGTGAGTGTCTTATATGTCCCCAAAATAGACCCTTGGGGAACATCCCGTGTAAGCGGAAGAAAAACTTGAAGTTTGGTTGTTAGCAACTACTGCTTGGTGTCTAGAACTAAGATATGAGAAAATGAGTCTCACTGATGATGACGTAAATTAAAACTCAACCCTTAATTTGATGCATAAATTACGGTGGTTAACATTGTCAAAGGCTTTGGAAAAATCCAAAACAGTGAGAAAAGACACAAAATTCTTATCTAAACTTTCTCTTGTTTCCTCGACCACATTTATAAGAGCAGTAGTGCAACTTTGTTTGGGACGGAAACCGGATTGATTGGGACATAGCATGTCGTTACGATTTAGATATTGCCGCATTTGTGTGTTCATAATTTTTTCAAAAACTTTCGATAAATATGGCAATATGGGTATTGGCCGATACTCATTTCGGGTTCTTGGAACAGAAACAATTTTAACACGTTTCCAGACAGTAGAAAAAAATTCAGTCATGAGAATAGTGTTGAAAAGATGTGTTATGTATCTCAATGTAATCGGTAGAGTTGCCTTCACAAACAGTGGATGGATTTCGTCAAATGCTATTAAGTTTGATTTAATAGGTAAACAGGTTTTTAGAACAACTTCATCATCAATTATTGTTGAGAAGCTAAAGCCCCTTGTAGAGAAGATGTCGCTTTCTAAAAGTACAGAAAAGTCTGCGCTATCATTGAACTCAAATGATGGTAGGGATGTAGAATTGGTATTCAGCTTTCAGAAGTGCTTACCAACACCAATTTCTTTTAGATGTTTCCAAAGTTTATGACCGGCTAATGAAAGGTTAAGTCGGGATCTTAAGAACAACTTTATATCTAAGTCTGTGTAGACCTTATGAATTTCGTCGAGTCTAAAACATTTCCAAACTTTGTAAGCTAGATTGGGCTTATTTATTAAATTTAATTTTGTTGTTGAACCAAGAATGGTCATTTTATTTAAAGGTTTTTGTTTTGCAGGGAACGTGAGTTTCCTTCAATAAAAGAAACTTGGTCGTCGGCAGACTCCATAGAGAAAACTCGAGGCCATTCAACCGATCTTAAGTCATGTTCTAGATGGTTATAATTATTCCTTTTAAAATCTCTATAGCAATAACTGCTGCTTGAAACAAGAGGTTCGCACTGGTAAGTGAAGTGTAATAGGTCATGGTGTGAAAAACAGGGTGTATGTCCTTGGTAAAGTGAGTAGGAGTGGATGTGTTTACTAGATGTAAGTTTAGAGCTTTCATGTCATCAGAAAAAGTGGATTCTAAAAGAAGGTTGCTATTAAAATCTCCACTTAAAATAATATACGGTGAAACATGGTCCAATTCATCTAATTTGGTTGGTAATGGTGTTGTATCAATGTGTTTTTTTGGTCTAAATGCTGAACCCAGTAAAATTTTGTTATCTCTGCATGTTATTTCAATAAATATAAAATCAATGTAACAACCAGGAAGGGATTCACATACAAATTGTGGCTTTAGCCCACTACCTGCATAAATGGCCACTCCACCTCCAATGCGCCCCACTCTATCACGTCTAAATAATTTTAATCCTTTTACATCACACAATGAGTCATTTAATTCAGGATAAAACCATGTTTCCGTCACACATACGATATCCATCTTAGAAGCTCCAAATAGATACCTAAATTCATTTTTTTGTTAGTAAAAATTAAACAGTCCCTTTTTTCATAAAATAGTAAAATCTACAACGAAATTTAGGCTTCAAAATTATTTTATCTTACAAGAAATATTGTTTTCAAAATTCAGTAAAATTTTGATAAAAATCAAATTGGCAGTCATTTTTTTTTACAAAAAATAAAAACCTAAAACAAAATTTTATAAAAGTTGTTAAAAATTGATTTTCGACTCAAAATATCTTTTCAAAAATTAAAAATATTGGCTTCAAACTTATTAAATTTCACAAATATATAAATATTAATTTCGATATTCAGTAATTTTTATATAAAAATCCAACAATCCGTTTTTTCATAAAAAAATTAAACCTACAAACAATAGTACGCAAATCTGTTAAAAATTGATGTTCGGATCCTGATATCCCTCAAATTAATTTCATTCATCCAATTTGTAAAAATTTAAGAAATGCTACTAAAATTGGTAAAAATTTGATTTCGACTAAAAATAAAAAACTGTTTAACAAAACCAGGTTTTCAAACTAAACTATTTCTTTATGTGAAAACTGAAAACTTTTCTAACCCAGCACGAAAAACTAAAAACTTTTAAGCAAGACAAATTGACAGACGGAATAGGAAGTTATGAGTGTGGGCCACATCCCAACCTCTTTTTTTTCAATTTAAAAATCAAACTTCCTTGTATGGAAAACCTTTTAGAACTCTTTGAAAATTCCGACAATCTTATTCAGAGCATTTTGACTCTCTATATGATTGAAGAATTATATGCTAGTGTTTGTAGACTGTTAAGTTCAAATTATGTCTCGAGGGCCCTGAAATGGCGGTGTTTTCCAGAGCTAAATTTAATGCGTCAATGTTTTCAATTAGTCCCACAGAAAAAAAGAATGACGTGAAATTGATATTATTTATGGCGCTGTCACAGTTAACTTCTGCACTACGAAAAAAGCACCTTGTAATCTAAAAAATAGGTAGTTTTATGCCACATTTCACACTACTTTACCTACTTTGGAAGTAAATTGGCAGCGGCGGTAACTAAGTAAGAATTAGAAGACCAAGACATTAAATTAAAAATAAATTTAACTGAAAAATAAGTAAATGAGTCGGAAGAAAATTATGTTTAAAATTCATAAAAACAAATGTTTGTTGTAATTTTTCTATAATGAGCCAATGTGCGAAATATTATTGAACATTTGTTGTTCATTATTGGAAAATTTGACAAATACTGAAATTGCATACTTTTAGGTGGGTGTATCATACTTTTAGGAATAAAAAGTAGACGAAAAATTTGTGACTAGAATCTTATACCAATAAATCCATTTTCAGGTTATTTGAAGTCACCTTGAATAGCGGCGCGGTCGGTGTACCAAGGACCACTTTAATGTAACGTTGCCTGTTATGCAATTAAAGGTAATATTGTTGTTATAATTTTGCCTAAAACGTAACACGATCGCAAAATCATCATTTAAAATCTAAATTAATTTCATCCCTCTCAAAATTGTTATTGTATGTAACGGTAAAAATCTTTTTTCCTTAAACTGGCCTAGTATTTTGTATGCGTATTGGCATACACACAACCATTCACTTACGAAAGAAAAGAGAGAACAGTAATATCCTTGGTTCTTAAAACCAAAAAGGACTCAGAAACCGACTTTTGCTCTGTTCGAGATTAAGACCGATCCCAAAACAAACGAAACTAAATTTGTACGCGCTCTCTTTCTTCTAAAAGTTTTTCCACTAACGACTTTCCCCACCTTTAGTACCGATGTTTACAGACCCATCGGCCCGTCCAGGCAGAAGTCATTAGTGGTGTCCCAAAGCTCTGGTAACCTAAGGCTTGCTGGTTGCCATGCTTAGCTCGTCGATGGGGGGGGATCTTGTTACTCGCTAAGGGACGAGGTTACTTTCCTCAAGCCTTAATCTGAGTTGGTAATCGATTGTAAAATTTGCCATCTTTTTAAGATGAGGGACCCGAATTATAGCTACCAATATTTCAAAACTTCCTCCTTTTGCACGACATCTTCTTAGAGGAGGACATAGATGTTCATGTCCTCGGAGCTTATCATAACCCACCCTATAAAGTATTTCGAAGATACAAACCTATGAAATACTCCTACGCCATTACGCGCTCCACTGATCGTTGTAACAGCCCTTTATTGAAAAGGGAAAGTCATTGACTCTCCCTTACTATACTCTCAGAGACCTCATTCTACCCTTCACTTTCTGTACACCCACTTCCCTAATTTTCTTTTAAAACTCTATACTATTTTTTTTATCGAATAATAACTTTTGACACTTCAATTAAAAGACCGCGAATCCATAAAAAAATGATTATCTTTCATTTAAATTCTTCATGAATTAACAAATTTATTTCACTTGGTTATTTTTGTAAGTCTTTCTTAAAACTATTAACAACTAAAAATAATATAATTCTAAATTTCATCACCATACATCTGAAAAATCAGATAAGTACTACCGATTGATTATTTAAATACAACAAATATTGAAAATTATTTACTTCCTTTTCTTTTATAGATCCTGTCAATTAATTCCGTTCCAGATATCCCCAAACTTAACCGAACAAACCCGTATCTACTTTATTTCATTTCATTTCATTTTTTTTTTTTTTTATTTTTTTGTAGAGTTCATAAGTCTAATTTATATACTTTATATCAATAATAATATGGGTGAATAAAAATTGACTTACCATTGATCCCGAATGTTGTGCACAGCATTTTGATCTGGTGATTAACTAGACGTCGATTTAATTAAATTAAGTTACTCGTACATTGAAGGATATCACGAAGCAAAATAAATTAACTGATCTCATTTTTTTTACTTCATATATGGGATGTTACATAAGATATAACTCTATAGTATCTTAAATACTATTTCCTTACAATATTGTACATTTACTTTCTACCTATTTCTATTTATCTTACTTAATATAAGGCTGATCTAGTTACACTTTAACCTTCTTCTGATTATCAAAAAAAAATATTACTCTTTGAAATCTTTCTAATTCCTTATTCAATTACTAAGCTTTCACTTAATTTCATATAAATCTATCCTTTTGTCGAAAATTTACTTTAACTTTTATTAATTTTTATTTTTTTGATCTTCAAAAATTACTTATTCTTAGTTATTTCTTTAATCAAACTTTCATTTCAATCATTCTTACTTTTATCAAAACAAATTATCTCTATAACAATTATTTTTATTCCATTATAGTTTTTTATAATTATTTTTTTTTTTTTTTTACTTTTCTACTTTATCCTTTTCTTAAACCTAAATCTAATTTTCTATTCTTATTCCTTTTGTAGATTTTTCTTTTTTTTTTCAATTTTCCTTTTTCTTTTTCAGAATAAGCGATCGTTTAATTTTTTTTTTCTATTAATATAACTATTTTCTTATATTTTCTTTTTTTTTGTTTAAATTACCTCCTTTTTAGCACTATTTTCTTATATTAATAAATAGCGTTTAGTTTTCTTAAACCACCCTGAATTTATTTAATTTCCCTAGGTCTTTCCTTTTTAAGTACTTTCATCTTCCTTTCCTGCCTAGTTTTCCTTTCTTTTCTTTTTCTTCTTTTTTTATAGCACTTTTATAATTATTATTCCTTTTCAATGATGCACTGACTGTAGCATGTGGCCGAAAAGAATTGTATCCCCCGAAGTCCAAAAGATTCTCCCACGTTGGTGCCACTTGATGGCCCGAAGTGCGAAAGACTTCTTATTGGATAAATCCCTGTTTGGGACAATTGATCAGGTCAAAACTGTGTTTGACGTAAAGTTGGTGAAGTTGAAGTTGTCTTCAGATTATTTGTGAGACAACTTTTTCTATCTGAATCTTTTGCACAGATCCAAACTCGTTTTCTCTCTGATGGTGAAGGACAAGCTGGTTCACTGCTCAGAATCCTAAATGGATAACGAATAACTTATCGCTTTTGAACTCGGAATTTTGACAAATTACCTTTTTTTTCTGAAACTCAGGTTTCGTTTTGGAAATTGAGTGCCTCTGCAGGACAAGACCGCGAGGTTTTCCTTTCACACCTCGGTATAGGACTCAAATTCGAGTTAATACACGAAATCAATTTTTAAGTTTTACTACAAAAATGTATCCTATTAAGTACGTACCTTTTTTTTTTGATTTTTGGGGGATGATTTATCCATTATGCCTTTTTGGGTTTTTTGGTTTTGGATTTGATTTTAGTTTTCTTTCTTTTTCTAGTTTACTCTTTTTTTCTTTTAATTTTATTTTACTTTGCTTTAACTTTTTTTTTGTATCTAGCACACTGATCGATGGAAGAAAAAACTAACTCGGTTGACGTCTGGAGGGTAAAAGAATTGGTTAAGTGCACTTTTACACCACGAGAGCTTGCAATTCAGAATTTCTTACACAGTGGTACACGAGGAATCTAAACGAAGCCGGATACCAATGGTAATTTGGTACGGGACGGCTCGGAACATTGGTTTATTTTTCTCAAACGTCAAACTCTCTGAAACTTTATACCTATGACATATTGGTTTAAGCTTCATGCGCAAGTTTGCGTTGTGTTCAAATGAGCAACATGAATACGATTTTTGACGAAAGTCATTATTCTTATTGGAATATTTGTACTATAGTTTTGTTTTATTTTTTTTTTTTCATTGGATTATATGAGATGTTATATTACTGTCTTATAAGAAATAAACAATTTTTTTTTATTTTTTATACAAACAATATTGTTAATAAGTTGGGAAAATTTTGTGTTTTGGTTTTATTTACTTAATGGAATAGTAAATAAGCGGTTGGTAGTAAGGCAAATTATGAGACCGTTTCCTACATGTATACCTACCAACGTTTTTTTTTCTTCAAATGTTTAAAACATGTTGCAAAGCGGTTTTCAAGTTCATTGTTACTATTTGTGTCGAGTTGATTGCGATATGATTCGTATTATGATTGCAAAAATTAATTTTTAAATAAAATTTGACGTTTCATAACCTTAAATGGATGGTTTTACAAGTGGTTTTCACTGATCTTTCGATATTCTAGCTAGAGCTGCATTTTACTGCCACGCAAACAAACAGCTCTGGAATTCTGGCTTCTATCTCAGTAAATTTTATAAACTTAAAAATAAGTTTTTATTTTGATAAATAGAAGTCGGAAATGGTAATGCAGTGTGGGGACTGCAATTAAAAGAAAAGAGAATATTTTTGAAAAGTTATGAAACATAAACTTAAGAAAGAAGATTTATAAAACTCTTGTGACTTAAATCTACTATTGTGTTCTTCATGCGTAACCTAAATGGCTTATTCGTCACAGTAAAACGCAACGTAAGTCAATTAAGTCTGTCACTTGAATATTTCTGCTACCATTTATTTAAATTTAGTGATGTGTAGCTCATCAGGAGATGTTGATGTTTGTCCTGTCCTGGCCGTTCCATGTTAACAATGCTTGCTGGGCTCTATCTTAAGACGTTGTTCCACCCTTGTTCCCTAAAGAGCTTGCTCACCCCTACAACATTTTCAACACTTCGGCAGTAGAAATTTAACCACTGTTCTATACGTCGATCAAAGACGAGGTTAGATTTCGTTATGTTCTCTTTTATTCATTTGTAATATGATATACCATACATACATATTTATATTATTACATATTATATACTTAAGTATTTTAGGAGTTGCCAGAAGGGCAATATAATATTTATGTATAACAATAATAAATTATAAATATAACATCTCCCCTTTTGAAAAGGGCTTAAAAAATTATAAGCTTGAACCGAAAATATTTGGCTTTCTTATTTCTCTACCGTAGCGCGTTACATAACCCGATCGATTTGTTGAAGTTGCATTGTTTGGTTTCTCGATTTTCTTAACTTCAAGTGGTTTAGTTGATTGTTGTAAAGTTCTCATGTTTTTATTTGAAACCGTATCTGATCGATCTGCAGCAATGGGAGTAGAGGTTCGATCATAAATTAAAGGAGGATGGAAGGACCTTCTTATATGTTCAGTGTTTCTCCGGATTTTCCTTCCGTTTTCATTTTGTATTATGTACGATCGCGGTGAGAAATGTTTGCCTACTATTTTTGCTGGTTCCCAAGAATTCCCATTTTTGAAGACTACATTTTCGTCCTTACTAAAGTTTACCTCACTTCTTTTCCTTCCCAAATTATGAGCTTGAGTGTATTTCATTTGATGCTCATAAGATTTTTGGTAGATATTTGAAATTATCTTAGGCTGTAACGCTTCAATACTTATGGGAAGTTTGGTCCTTAAATTTCTGCTCATTAAAATTTCCGAGGGTGAATAACCTAAAGTTGAAAGAGGAGTTGCCCTATATTCTAACAGAGCAGTGTGAATATCAGTACCCTGTTCACATGCTTTTCGAAGTATCTGCTTTGCAATATGAACTCCTTTTTCGGCTAAACCATTTGATCGTGGATAACGAGGGCTTGAGAAACTAAAATTAAAATTCCAACTTTTAGCAAAACTTTTCAATTCATAGGAACTGAACGGTTGGTTATCCGAAACCACCACTTCCGGAATTCCATGGGTACTAAAAATCTTTTTAAGTGCGATTATAACACTGCTTCCAGTTTTGTTTGGAATAGATTTAATTTCCAACCATTTAGACAAATAATCTACTAATATCAAATAAGATCTACCTCCAAAGTCAAGTAAATCACAACCAATTTTTTGAAAAGGATGAGTGGGAATGGGATGTGGAATTAAATTATGGTGGCTATTGCTAGCTCTGAACTTTTCACAAGTGCGACATTTAAAAACTACATTTTCGATGTCTCGATTCATCATAGGCCAATATAAAATTCGTTTAGCCCTTGCTTTAGTTTTGCTAACACCTATGTGTGACTCATGCAAAATACTAAGCATTTCTTGCACTAAGCTTTGTGGGACAAAGATGCGATCATCATAGAAAAGTAATCCATCTTCAAAATATAAGTGGTCTTTAATATTCCAATAAAATTGTAATTCGTGTGATAAGGCATGTTTTGATTTTGGCCAACCATGTTTAAAGTGTTGTATAATAGACTGTGAAATGTTGTCATTTTGAATAGCTATTTTAAATTGTTCTTTTCTAGACTCGCTCAAGTTAACAGAGTGTACACAATCTCTAAATGAACTATCCATATTTATAGAATTATCGTCTAAAAAGTTTCGCGACAGTAGGTCTGCTACGTGAAGCAACTTGCCCGGTACATACTGTACATCTAAATCATATTTGAGGAGCTTAATTTTCATTTTCTGGAGCCTTGTGGAATGAATTTGACTCAGCTCTTTTGTCATAATAGACACTAATGGCTTGTGATCAGTATGTACAGTCACTTTTCTTCCGTAGATATACGCGTGAAACTTTTCACACGCATAAACTATGCCTAAAAACTCTTTCTCTATCTGTGCGTAGTTTACTTCTGTAGCTGTTAAACTCTTTGATGCAAAACATATTGGCTTTCTATTTTGAAATAAGCAACACCCTAGACCATTTTTAGATGCATCAGTTTGAAGAACTATAGGTTCATTAGGAGAAAAACTATGCAAGGAGGTAGTCCTTGCTAGCTTATCTTTAATTTCATTAAGAATCTGAGAATTCTTTTCCGTCCAAACAAATTCTACATTCTTGCGAAGCAATTCTCTTAAAGGTGCATTTATTTCCGCAAAATTAGGCACAAAGGATCTTAAAAAATTCAAAGTTCCGAAAATTTTTTGTAAATCCTTTTTATTCTCAGGATTTTTAATTCCTTGAATAGCTTTTATTCTTTCTGGGTCAGGTGATAACCCATCCTTAGAGTAAACGTGTCCCAAATACTTTACCTGCTCTACTTTATACTGCAGCTTATGAGGGTTAAATTTTACATTTATTTCTCTAGCTCGCTGCAAAACTCTTTCTAAATTTTCATCGTGTTCCTTTTCTGTTCGACCGCCTACTAAAATATCGTCGATATATACAAAACATCCTGGCAGACATCCAAAATATTTTTCATTAATTTTTTGAAATTTTTCAGGTGCTATATTTACACCGAAAGGCAACACATTAAAATGATAGCAACCAAATGGAGTGCTAAAAACAGTAAGATTTTTGGATTTTGCATCTAATTCTAGCTGCCAAAATCCTTCTTTTAAATCCAGGACTGAAAAATGCTTCATGTCTCTCATAACAAAACAAAAATCTTCAATTTTGGGAATGAGAAAATGTTCATGTTTTATATTTATATTCAATTCTTTAGGATCTAAGCATATTCGTAGAGTACCATTAGGCTTCTCCACAACGACCAGGTTATGACACCATTCCGTAGGAGAGTCTATCTTCGTGATGATTTTCTTTCTTTCCATACCTTTTAAAGTTTCTTTTAATCTATCTCTAAGGCTGATCGGAATACGTCTAGGAGGACGATGGCAAGGAATGGTACCCGACTTAACCTCAATTGAACACTTATCAGGAAACCGACCTATCCCGCTGAAGACATCTACGTTTCGCTTTATTAAATTATCTTTTTGACTATCTGACATTGCAAGTGCATTTACTCTATTTATCAAATTAAATTCAATACAAGACCTAAGACCGAGAATGGGTTTCGAATTTACATTGGCAACCACAAATCTAGTATTCAAACATTTCTCTTTATAAGTGGTAGGTATGACAATTTCACCTACCGTCTCGAGCGCGAACCCACCATATGCTTCCAGATTGGTCTTAGACGACTTCAATTTAATATTTAATTTTTTAAATAAACTCAACGGCAGCACATTAACATCTGCTCCGCTATCTAATTTAAAATTAAAGAAATTGTTACCAACCTTCAACGTCTCCACCCAAATCGATTCCGTGCTATTGATCTCTCTAACTGTATCAATATGTTCAGTATAATAATCTGAGTAATCACTTTCGTCTTGCTCAATTATTTCGCGCACATAAGCATTCTTATTGCAAACGGAATGAAAATGACCGCGTTTATTACAAGCCAAACATTTTTTGTTGTACGCTGGACAGTAACCATATCTATGTTTTTTGTTACATTTTTTACATTTCATATTTTCATTATATTTCTTACTTAAATTACTGTTCTTCTTTACACTGCTATCTACACCTCTTGCACCACCAGTACCCTCTTCTCCGAATTTCGAAAACTGTTCTTTTCTCCGACCTGCACCCTCATCTCTGGACCCCGAAAACTGTTCATTGCGACCACCGGTAAATTTTCTTCTACGTATGTCATCGATACTACTATGACTCTGCATTGTCTTCACTTGACGTGCTGTCAATTCAGCCACCCGGCAAAACTCTATTGCTTTTGCCAAATCTAAATTGTCGATTTTTAGAAGCTGAGCCTGTACGTTTTGATCAGCTATACCAATAACAACTCGATCTCTAAGCATGGACTCTTTTTGTGTACCAAACTCACAACTTTCCACCAATTTAGATATGTCAGCCATAAAATGGTCAAACGGTTCACCTTCTCGTTGGCCCCTTGTATAAAAAACGTATCTTTCATATACCACGTTGCTACGAGGATTGCAATAACTTTCAAAAGCATCCATCACATTTTTAATAAGCTTGGAGTCACTTTCTGATAAAGCAAAAGTGGTGTACAGTTGGATCGCTTCCTCACCCGCACAGCTTAAGAATCTAGCCACCTGGACTTCCTCAATTTCTTTGTCTGTTTTGCTGGCCACTGTATAAATTTTATATAACTGTTTAAACTTTGCCCAATTTTCTTTTAAATTGCCGCTTAACACTAATGGATTAGGTTTTTTAAAATCCATTTTTTTTTTCGGTTTATCACAGTGCCACGCTTTAAGTATACAGTACCAGTTCTTTTACAATTATAGAATTTTTATTAATTAAACGAAATCACAATTTATTTTTATTTTTTTTTCGCTTTTAAATTGCTTTCGACTGCGCCATGTTCTATACGTCGATCAAAGACGAGGTTAGATTTCGTTATGTTCTCTTTTATTCATTTGTAATATGATATACCATACATACATATTTATATTATTACATATTATATACTTAAGTATTTTAGGAGTTGCCAGAAGGGCAATATAATATTTATGTATAACAATAATAAATTATAAATATAACAACCACGTACACAAAATTTATTGTTTAATATGTTTAACAGTTTCTAAAATTGAAAGAAAGTTTGTAAAACTATCACATCATATGCTTGGGTTCATTGCGCAGTGTTGACAAATCCTCTAATACTGTCTCGAGTTATGAAAAGATGCATATCGAGTTTTCAATTCGAAAAACTATCAGTCACTAGTTTCAAGTTCTTTAAAAGCTGTCTTATTACATAAAACTTCTTGCTAATATCCTCATTGCTTTCCACAGAAACTCACATCAGTAAAAGAAAATCAACATCGATTTTTTTTCGAAAATCATCAGAAACACTCATTGAAAAACCTCTCGAACAACTTTGCAATAAGAACTTTCAACAAAAAAAAAAGGAGAAGCATATAACAAGCCTTTATTTTATCCCTCAACCCTTAGGCTCCATATCAAATTGACAAAATTATTTTGTGGTCAAATGAACAACGTTTGTTTGCGGTCAAAGAGACACGAGGATATAAAACAGAAAACTGTTTTGTAAACTTATAGTATTTTCCATGCAGGACGCAATCAAAAGTTTTTCCCTTAATGACGCTTCGTCCGTTTTGAAGTTTTCCTTTTGCTTTTTTTTTGAGTCAAAAGAAGAAATATAAACCAAAAATTTCAAAAACTACAAAAAAAGATAGAAAATTTCTCAGCTCTGCTTTTATATTGGAAAAGAACTTGTTTATAGAGTTGCTGCATTTGAGTTCGAGAGTTTTGGTATAGTTTTGGTAAGGTTTGGCTGTTTCGTTCGGGGTTGATTGCTAAGGACCTAAAAAGTCAAATGGAAAATGTTTTGCGGTCAATTTCAATGTTATTTTCAGATTTATAAGTTTTAAACTAGTCAAAAGAAGCATCAAATCATATCGTAGAAAAGGAGAGGAATGGGTGCACCGCTTGTTAGGGATGATGATGATGAGGATGAAAAGGTGTTTTTTTCTGAGGATACAACAATCTAAAGAGTGCGAGATGAGATTTATATTTTTCACGGAATCATCATGATTTAAATGGTAAGTACCTTTAAGAGCAGATTATTTCGAGCAATTTTGTTTACCTTATCCGTCTATGAAAAGTTTTGAAAGAGTTTATTTTTAAGCGTGATGAGAGTCTTTTATACAAGTTTTTAAGTTAAAGTGAGCGAAATGGGTTAGATTTAGAGTTAACTTTGAAAAAAAATAGAGGTTTTTAATTTCCATTGAAATAATTTATTCGTCTTTTTTTTTAAACTTTACTCCTCGGTGTGTTCGCCCTTGGTGTGTTCGCAAATCCTCACTGACTTCTTTCGACAACAACATTTTTCGGAGAGTTGTTCCAACTGAGAACGCAATCGATCAATTAAATATCCCTGACGTCTCCGAATATTACCCATTGACTGTAGATCTTTCTTCATCTGAGGCATACTGTTGGCCAATTCAGTTTCGTCGTCCATTCCACAAAAAGCAACATAAGTAAGTTCGGCCAGCAAATTGTCCCGTTCATCGGGCCGAGCTTGAATTATTTGCCTCAATCGAAATTGAACCTTCGCAAATTGTGAGGTTAGAGCAAAGAAAGCCATCTGAAGAGATTCATATTCTTTTTCTAGAGCCAAGATATCAGTTGAATCAGATGATTTTAGGCGAGGTGGTATTTGCGATTCCAAGGAGCTGTTTGATGAAACTAAGGAAGGCGGTTTTGGAAAACTTGATATGCTTTTTGTTTGTTGTTCGGGGAAGTTTTGGTCAATCGAATGCTTGGAAACTGATTTCGTGATGGGTATTTCATTTTTTTCATTTTCTTTAATTGGTGGAATTGAGAGAATATCGTTGCAATTGTCGTTACATGAATAGATTTTGTTTTGTTCGGGGCAGTTTTGGTCAATCGAATGCTTGGAAACTGATTTTGTGATGGGTATTTCATTTTTTTCATTTTCTTCAATTGGTGGAATTGAACGAATATCCGAGTTGTCGTTACATGAATTGATTTTGTTTTGTTCGGGGCAGTTTTGGTCAATCGAATGCTTGGAAACTGATTTTGTGATGGGTATTTCATTTTTTTCATTTTCTTCAATTGGTGGAATTGAGCGAATATCCAAGTTGTCGTTAGATGAATTGGTTTTGTTTTCTTCGAATGACATTTTTGGAGCAAAGAAATTGATTTTTTTGTTTTTAAATTTTGACGTTTTGTAGAAAAGAAAACTAAAATGAAAAAAAGTTGTTTTTAATGAGTTGAATTTAGTTTAGGATAATTCTACTCACTTGCCTAGCGGGATATAAAAACACACACAATTAAAAAAAAAAAAAAAAATAGCGATGTTATTTTGACTTACCATAGTTTTTATTAATATAGAAATTACTAAATTATATTGACTTCGAAATCATTGCATATCTCAAACTTTCACTACAGGCCACGGATTGCTTGAAGGATTATGGTCTTAAGTTAGTGATGTAATCGTTTTCGGATTGTTGATATAACATGGGTCCTTTATGGTTCCATGCAAGAAACGTAATTTGCAAAGATTTAAACTTTTCAACTCAATAGTTTCCTCTTTGCAAATTTGCGTTTGATGAAACGTAAATTGTAAAGTGAAAAGTGTTTGATGAAAAACGGCTCTACTGTATTTCGCTGATTTTGTTTTGAGTTATTAAACAAATTATAAAAACCGTGTCCCTGCGGATAGTTTTTATTTTGAAATTATTTATTAAATCATGTATTGTTTTTTATTACTTTTGTAACATTTTTTTTTGTTTTAGACGGATAATCGTTAAATGTTAACTTTAACCAATTAAATTATATAAGTTTTAAAAATAATGATAAATTGTAGGCCGGATACAAATTTCTTTTAAAAATGCAATACAATTAAAGAAAAATGTTGTATATGTATTATAAAGAGAAAACATTCCCATTTATTATGAATGTATGATAATGGATTCCTGTCAGAATTTCTAGAGGTGAAGCTCTGAGTGTTATCCTGTATAATCACTTAGTATAGTCTCAACCAAAAATGAATCGAAATTTTGTCCATTTCTAACTAAACTAACTTGATTTTTGAAAAAAAAACTACAAATAATTTAACAAATCTATGAACACAATTTAGACAAAGTTTTAAACCGGGACCCATCTGTGCCACTGGACATTCTACTCTACCTGACAGCTCTTGATAGACTTAGGAAAACAAATAGCTACAAGCTCTGCTATTCCCCTCAAGGCCTTATCACCAGGGTCGGATTTAGAGGTCCAGAGGCCTCAGGACAATTAAGGAGCGGATGCCCCCTCGCCCCAAACTATTCTCGAGTTTTATTTATTGTGAAACCAAGTAGATTCTTTTAGTGTTGAACAAACACATAAAAATATAAACGGGAAAAAGAATTATCTGCAATTAAATTTTAGGGTTAACGAACGGAAATTTTCGAGCTTTTTTCGGCGAAATATTGTTGATGATTTCGTTGAAATCCAGTTCTCGGAGTTAATCGCTAACAATGCTCAGGAGAGAAAGCTTCGACAGACACTTTTGTAACATCGTGGTTTGAAGCCTATTTTTTTAATTTTCATTTTTGAAAACGACTGCTCTCCATTTCAATTTGTTACCATCAAAACCAAATATATTCTCAATACAATTTCGAGGTTTGGGAATGCAGCTCTGAAATTTTGATTTTCGAGAATTTGGTCGTAAAATAGTTCCGGCGATTGATCTGTTGCATAGTCCTTTTCCTTTTTGTACAAGTCATCAAAGACACAAATTGAACCAACTCATTCCCAATACCAAAACTAAGCTCCAATACCGGATAGACTTTCATTAATGCCTCTGCTGCAGCGTTTAAATTTTCAGAATCCATCTTCTCGATGTGATTCAGGAATCCAAACCTCGGACGTACAGCTTCATAGACTAGGCATGCGATCTTTCAGTAAGAGAAATGGACAGATTTGGGTGACAGATTTGCGTCTTGTGCTTACCCGTAATCGAGCGGATTCAACCTCACATTTCTCCTTCTGGTGCGGGTGCGTGATTGTACATATTCATCAGTATGGGATATTTTTCTTGGTGCTTCCTCGTATTTGGCACAATCATTTCCTTTTATTTCCACGAATCATTTCAATGATTCTAGTGCACGCATTGTCGATTCAAGAATTATTTTCGCGTCTTGCAACATCTTGTTTGTAGCGTTGAATCTCTCCAAGATATCGTTGTTTACTAGTGTTTACAAGTTCGAATTTGAAACAAACATTTTCCGAAGTCTCTATTGTGGGGCCCCCGTTTGTGGAGGCTCCAAAACTTCCACCTCGGTTGCCCTCCTCTCAATCCAGCCTTACTAATCACGGTGGGTTGATAAGAACATTGGCCACTATGAAATTCTTAAGTAGTAAGAATCAATTCCAAGGTACACAGACTACCCCAACTATAGTTCGGCAGAAACTTCCAAGTTTCTTTACCTTCTAGATTTTTCAAAAACAAATGAAGTGGCTTAAACTAAGACGCTCCTACCGCTTTCGCAATCATAGTGTTCCTGACTTAAGGAATATGCGATATGAATATCTGATATCCGTATTTTTTCAGATTGTCATCCCATTTTCAGAAGTTATTGTAATGGGTCGGATTTGTCAAATTGGAAATTTTGACATTTCTCGACGTTTCAAGGTAACTAGAGCCGAAATAAAACGATATTTAGAAAGATGTCTGTGCGTGCGTGTGTACGTAAGTTCGTACGTCTGTACGTTCGCGACGTTTTTTTCCTTGTCCATAGCTCAAGAACTAGAAAAGATATCGACTTCAAATACATTTTTTTATGCTTGTACAGATAATAATGCAGAAAGATGCAGAAAGGGCTCTCAAGAAAATTGCGTGGGTGGTTTTTTTTATTATAGCAGGTTTAAAAAAGGTGAACATTTTGGTTAACCCAAAATATCTCGCGAACCAATGACGCTATAGACTTGATTTAAATTTTATATTATAAATTGTAACGTGAAATTAACTACTACAGAAAGGGTTTCCACGTTAAGTAATCATCAGGTGCAAGATCTATATTATAGCTTCTTCCGCTAGCTCTATCCAATCTCTAAACCAACTTGATTTGCTATTTATCGTCTGAAGTGCTGCTTTTTTAGGCAGACGCTCATCAGACATTTTAAGTACATTATATATGTAGTCAACTTGAAATTTAAGAGTTTTAATAAATAGTGGCGATATACGGGTTGCCAGCATAAGAATGTAATTCGGAGCATTGGTGGTAGTCGAAATATTCTTTTGATATAAAATCGGAAAAGTTTTTCTGCGGTATCATATTTTTTACTACCCCACACTTGGGCTGCATACATCAATGTTGACTCAGCTACCGTATTTTTTGCTTTTTATAGTTTTTCGGTGAGATATCTTTCCATATTGTTATTTTTTGTGACAATGATCCCTAAATATTTGTATTCGTTAACGACTTCGATTCTCTCATTGTTAAATGTCCACAGCTCTTGCCCACCTACTCTTCCTCCACCTTTGCGAAAAACCATATTCTTCGACTTCTCTAGACTGACAAATAATTTCCACGTTCTGCAATACTCACTAAGTTTATTAATCATTAGTTGCAGCGATTGTGGTGAGTACGCAAATAACACTATGTCATCCGCAAAAAGAAGGGCCTTGATGATAGTTCCAGCATATTCCACTCCTCCCGGCAATCAATCGGTGATATCGTCAATAAAAAGTGCAAATAAGCTTGGACTTAACATACAATCTTCCCTTACACCTGTCATCGTTTCAAACTAATCGGAAACGTTTTCTCCATCTCATACAGCTGCTTTGGTATCCATATAGATGTTTTGCAGTACGCGTCCGAACTTATATGACTTTCATTTTCGGTCTATTGTGTCGAAAGCTGGCTTAAAATCAACGAAAAAAAACATATAGTTTCTTGTTTCGGTCCAAAAAGAAATCAGCGATACTACGTAGAACAAAAATGTTGTCTACGGTGGAATATCCTTGTCTAAGTCCAGCTTGAAATTCCTTCAATAGCTTGTAAGAGCCAATCCACGTTCTAAGTCGACTGTGCAAAACCGCAGTAAATATTTTGTATGATGCATTCAAGAAAGAAATTCCTCTATACTTTGCAGGGTCCATTGAACTACCTTTTTTGTGGATTTGAAAAATTAGAGCTTCTTTAAATTCCTGTGGTATCATTCCGTGATCCATGATTTTGTTAAATATGACCGTTGTCTTGTTGATCAACTCGTCCGACCCATACTTGTAGAATTCCGAAGATATTCTATTGGAACCAGCAGCTTTACCATCCTTGAGTCCTTACATGGATGTATTTAACTCATCTCTCTGGATTGTTCCGTCTAAAAGTTTCTCGTTAAAAGCTCGTTGTGCAAATTGAATCGTATCACTGCTCGTAGACAAATGATTGAGCAGTCCGAAATAATGCATTTTAGAGATTTCTAATGATAACATAAACCTTGTCATTAATTGTTTGCGCTTTCTTCCAGAACTCACTCGTGGTCTTACAACTAACTAGGCTTTTAGCTTCATTTTCGGAGTAAGATAATATTTTCTCCTTACACAATGTTTTAAATTTAAGGTTCAGTAGGAGGTAATTCCTTTTTTCAAACTCATCTTTGGCTCGTCTGTACCGCTTAAGCGCTGCGTATGATTGCTTCCTTGGTACCATGCAATCTGAGTCAAACCAGTACTCTTTAAACTCAACACTTCGACTGTGCTTCTTAAGTATCGGAGACGCTTTCTTATTTCTAGTTTTTGACGGTTGTAAGATAAAAATTAATAAAAGCTGTACAAAATTGATTTTCGACTCAAATTTTTTTTAAAACCTTGAGATATTGGCCTTAAATTACTTTTATGTTCTAAAAAATATTGGTTGTCAACATTCAGTTCAATTTTGAGAAAAATTTTGGGTGTCCCAAAATTAACGCAAGATTTGAATTAAATAGAAAACGCCGTTTTTAGTCTTTTGATAGTTATATTTTTATTGACTCGTAAAGTACTTAGGATAGGGTTATGTATGGAATAACACATCGGACAAATGGCCTCCACGGCTTTGCATGCACATGCGCACTCTTTTATTGAAATTTTCGATGACCATTCTGCATAAATGTGGCTGAATTTCGGTGATGCAGCCTTAAATGCACGGGTGGTTGTGGGCTTGTTGACATAGACTTTTGATTTTAAATAACCCCATAAAAAGAAGTCTAATGGTGTCAAATCACACGATCTAGGAGGCCAATTTTGATCACCGAAACGAGAGAGTACACGACCTGGAAATGTCTCATACAGTAATTGAAATGTTTCACGGGCTGTATGACATGTGGCACCGTCTTGTTGAAACCACCTATTGGACACATCAATATCATCCAATTTTGGCAGAAAGAACTGTATAATCATGTCGCGATATCGAGCACCAGTAACAGTCACTGCTTGACCAGCATCATTTTCAAAAAAATGTGGCCCAATTATGCCTCCAGCCCAAAATCCACACCATACAGTCACGCGTTGTAAATGCATTTGTTTTTCGACAATCACATGTGGGTTCTCCGAACCCCAAATGCGGCAATTTTGGCGATTAACAAAGCCATCAAGATGAAAATTTGCTTCATCGCTTAGGATGATTTTGCTCGAAAAATCAGGGTCCATTTTGTTGATGTTCAATAATCCATTCAACGAACTCTCTTCTCTGTCCATGGTCATTAGGCTTCAATTGTTGTGTTAATTGAATTTTGTAGGCATGAAGACACAGATCTTTGGTGAGTATACGCTGGAGAGAGGTTCTTGAAATTTGCAATTCTTGTCCACTACGGACGTCGAATTGAGGTTCCTGGATTGTCAGCAACACTCTCACTCACTGCTTCGACATTCACATTTGAACGACCAGTGTGTTTGGCGTCTCTAACGGATCCAGTCTCCATGAATTTTTCAATTAATCTCTTCACAGTTGACGAAGTTAAAACACTATTCCGACCATATTTTGTATACAATTTTCGAACTGCAGCCGCCAAGCTTTCACTATTTTTGAAATATTCTTTAATAATGAAGACACGTTGTTTTATCGTGCAATGCTCCATTTTTAATAACCCTATACTGTTAGCTGTCAAATTGCTTTTTTTTCAGGGTTGCCAACACTTCACTGCACAAATGGCGGCAAATTCATATCTTGCGTTAATTTTGGGACACCCTTTATAAAAATCCAACAGTCCGTTTTTTCATAAAAAATAAAATCTACACAAAATAGTATGGAAATATGGCAAAAATTGATGTTCGGTTTTTGATATCTCTCAAATTAATTGTATTCATCCAAATTGTAAAAATTAAAGCAATGCTACTAAAATTGGTAAACAAATTTTGTCGACTAAATATCTATTTAACAAAAGCAGATATTCATAATGAACTATTTTTGTATATGAGAAGTATTGTTGATTATTTTAAAATTTGTAAGAATAATTCAACTAACAACTTTTTTAACCCAACACGAAAACCTACAAACTTTTAAGCAAGGCAAATAGACAAACGGTATGGGAAGTTATCATTGTGGGTCGCATCTCAGCCATTTTTTTTTAAATTTCTTATTGGTTTAATTTTTTCAACATGAAACATTTAATCGTAAGGTCATATTTTAGTTCATAATTTTTCAACGATTGTGTTGAATTTGAAAATGTTGATAATATTTTCAGTATATACCCAATCTCATTCCTAATTCGATAAAATTGTTAATTTTGTTAGGAGCCAGGTCTCCACGGGGGAATGCTTTGGAGTACTGGAAGAGGCTTCAGCACGCTTGTCATTGCACGGCTCAGCTCGTCGCGTGGGGTGGTTCTTGCCACCTCCCAGTACACCTCCTGCTCGACTAAACATTAATTTCATTCGTGCCTAAGGTAACTAAAAGATATAAATGACACAAACCTGAGAACTTTGACGATATCTAAGAGAAATTTGAAATCGGTGCTTCGAAATTAAGTTTAAAAAAAATCCAAAAAAAATAATATGCCTAATCTAATATAATTAAAAAAAAACCTTCACCAAAAAAAAAATAATAATAATAATAAAAATTAATAAAAAAAAAGAAATTTAAAAAAAAAGAATAAAAGAAAACTAAACCCTAACTAAAACTAAAATAAAAAAATCTAAAAATGAAAACCTATTCTTCCTAAAGCACCTCTTTCTAACCTACCCAAATATCGTCACACTGAATCCCAAACGTTCGTCTGATGTTATTGACGAAAGTCTGGCCAGCCCGCCCAAGTATCATGAAGATACTTCCTTCGCTATCTCCATGGCCGAATGTAGCGGAAATAGCCCCTAAAATGACTCAACCAGTCACAAATTCGTCCGTTTCAAAAGTTAGTCTGTCATGTCTAAAGAAAATTCAGAATAGCATCTGGACGGCCTTGCCAAGCCTCCACACACCACTAGCTTCAATTAATATACCATTTTATTTTCAATGTTACTTCAAATTATAATTTTGTTTATTAATTTTTCGGTCATTAAAAATAACAAAAAAACTTAATCGAGTTCTCTTATACTTATTGAACAAAATTAATTGAAATAAAAGAAATTAAAAAAAAATGTATATAAAACAAAAAAAATTCAAATCTAAATTCATAAAAAAATTGATCTTAGAGGCTTTTACTTTTTTGATCTTTTATCAAACTAAAAACAAAAGGTTCTTACTTACGATTTTTCCTTAGTCCCTCGTCGTTCTGCCGGCAGCACGTTGAGACCCAGGTGTAGCACTTTCGCCACCACTGAATTTATTTCTTTCAAGTTTTTTTATTTTTAGCCTATAAAATCACTTTTTTTCTTAATTTAAACCGAATTTAAATAAAATAAAAAAAAACAAATTCAATTAGGTAAAACAAATTTTAGAGAACTAGATTCACTGATTTTTTTACTTTTACGTTACTTAGATTAAATAAAAAATTTAAAGTTCTTCCTTTTTCTACACTTTTCTTCTTCGACTTTTTTTTACTGGACACTAATTTTTTTTTTTTTTTTATATTTAAATCCCTTAGTTTTATTTCTTCGAGGGATATCTATATATATCTATTCTTGTAGATATAAAGTACCCTCTTTGAAACTACTTTAAGGGTCTTTGTAGTTATTTCCTTTGTTCCAGACAAAGGAATACTCCCACTTTCTTGAATGTCCTTCCTCAAAGTCATGAAATTCGAAGGAGGCAACAAAAAAACTCCGCAGAGGCTCAGGCTTCTGCTTCTAAAATCCCTGATCTTTGGATCTTCACCTGAACCTAATAAAAAAAAGGTAAATCACCCATCAGACCAAAACTCTAAGGCTTCCATTTTATGGTCACATACCTCTGCTGCTATATATATCTATATATATATTAATATCGCCAAAAAAAGTTTCTACAATTTGTCCAGATTTCCTGTCCAATTTAGTGGATGAAATTCACTCTATATATTAGATTGTATATATATTATGTCTTATTTTATTTTTATAATTTAACTATATTTTACCTTTATCTTTATTAAATTCCAATCACTTAAAACCGATAGATTTTAAATTTAAAAAAAAAACTGTTCGTTAAAACTCACTCGCCGTTAACACTTCTATTTTCTAAGTTATCAAACTTAAGAATGACCATAAAATCCTTGAGGCTAGTTCCTAGTCATTCTCCTATTAACTAAGTAAATAGTTACCACTACCTCTGAGTGAGATCACTATTTTTCCACCCACACTTATTTTCCATCCCTATCACAGATAATTAACCCCCCTCATCCACGTCCAAGAAATCGTACTCACACATTCATACTACTACTACAGTCTTATATCTCTCAGTCTATTTCCTCTTCTATTACTCTAATCTCAATCTCAATCTAATTCCTAAATTCCTAATTAATCCTATTATTTATCTTAACTTATTAATCTAATCTTTTTCCTTATAAATCTAATATCGTAAATTATTTATTTAAATAAACTTTCATCTCATCCTGTATTAATACTACTTATCTTAGACTTGAACCATTGAAAAATTCATTTAAGTTCATCTAGTGAATGAACAGTCGTGTCTAATATATTCCTGCGCATGCGCTAGTAGAAGTTTTTCTATCCCCTTATCCCTTGTGTGAAAATGAGACAAAGCTACTATTGCATGCGCAGAACGAAATGACTAGATAGGGTAACACATAGGAATTGTCAAAAGAAAATCAAAACAAACATGGACGTACTCAGAAGAGCAGAAATTATGTTGGTAAGTATTATTAAATAAATTTAACTAATTTCTAGCAATAGTAATTATATTTTTATTATTGTTATTTCTTTTTCAGGGGTTCCTTAATATTTTCCTGTATAATCAAGGTAAGTCGCAACTACGTAGAGTGGTGAATTTGTGTCGTAAAGATTCGAATGTGAAAGCAATCGAATCCCTGCAAAACAACTTCATCACTTTGCATAGTTAATATATAATTATTATTTTTGTTTCTACTAAATTTATTTTTACTT
Source organism: Eupeodes corollae (assembly GCF_945859685.1). Classification (NCBI taxonomy): domain Eukaryota; kingdom Metazoa; phylum Arthropoda; class Insecta; order Diptera; family Syrphidae; genus Eupeodes; species Eupeodes corollae. The sequence continues at coordinate 291,261,294 of NC_079147.1, forward strand.
TCAAAATAGAAAGCAATCAGAGGACCATTGACCCATTCTGTAGGTGACAAGCTACCGAGGATGGATAAGGCCACCTCAGTTGTAAAAGAAAATCGTCATCGTTGGAATGGAAGACGGTGTCGTCGCCGTCGCGCAGCCGCGCCGCCGCGTCGGCTATAGATATTCATATACATATGAGTATATGAACATTTATATGGCCACGCAACAGGCTCGATGGAAGTGGCTGAGTGGCCGTGAGGCTACTTACATCGTAAAAAAAAAGTGGTCATAATTGGTTAGTATCTTATCATTTTCTTTAAATGGTCTCGTAGTGTGGCTGAGCCCATTACCTGAGGTCCCATGCTCTATTATTTTCATTGTCGAGCAGCTCTTTTATGTTTGTTTGTTTTCTTTCAGGTAAAGCCTGCATATACTCTTTGGTAACAGCCTACTTTCTAACGTTTCTATAAAGGAAAATTAACACAGCTTCTGTAAAAATTAAATAATTAGTTATTTGAAGTAGCTATATATCTAATATCACAGGTAAAATAAAAAAATTCAGTATTTATTCTACTAAAAAAATCAGGTACTATCGCTTACTAATTAAATATCACATATTATATAAAAAAAACTAAGCTAAAAAAAATCACAGTTTATAAAAAGCTAAGCTACCTAACTAAACTAAAAAAAAATATCACAGATTATAAAAAGCTAATCTACCTAACTAAACTAAAAAAAAATATCACAGATTATAAAAAAAAAACTAGGCTAACGAACTAAACTAAAGAAAAATATCACAGATTATAAAAAAAAAACTAGGCTAACGAACTAAACTAAAGAAAAATATCACAGATTATAAAAAGCTAATCTACCTAACTAAACTAAAAAAAAATATCACAGATTATAAAAAAAAACTAGGCTAACGAACTAAACTAAAGAAAAATATCACAGATTATAAAAAGCTAAGCTACCTAACTAAAGAAGAATATCACAGATTATAAATGTAAATATAAAATAACATCTAAGAATAAACAAAAAAAAATTGAAGTAGCTTTACCTCACTCTAATATCACAGTGGGCAACATCGTCTGAGTGCGTCAATTTGATTTTTATTTTTAAACATGCAAGTCTTTCGCATGATAAACTCCTACTTTGTCACCTTTTAGATTTCCTATTTCATAAAGGGAATTTCCTACTGGTTTTAGAATTATGGATTTTATGAATTTTGGACCGAGTTTCGCGTTATAATTTTCAATTGCATTGCTTTGCTTGAAGTTTCGTCGGTAAACTATTTGGCCAGTTTTATACTGGATTTCTCGGCTTCGTGTATTATATACTTTAGTAGCTTTTTGGTGTGCTAACTTCAGATTTTCAAAAATCTTCTTTCTTATTAACGCTAGTCTGTCGTCTTTGTTTAGAATTTCGATCTTTGATTCTTTTACTGCTCCTAACTTTCGGAGTAGTTCATATGTTTTTCCGTTCTGAATCATTGGTGTTCCAAATATCGCATAGTATGGTTCAACATCAATAGCATCATGTACAACACTTCGCAGTGAGAACGCCACATTGCTAACGTGCTGATCCCAATGTTTTTGATCACTACCGAGATAGGACCGAATCTTCGATAAAACAGATTGGTTTACCCTTTCAGATGCGTTAGCTTGTGGTGAATAAATTGCCGTTCGTATATGTTTGACACCATATCTCGTCAGGAAGCTGGAAAACAATTCCGAAACGAATTGTTTTCCGTTGTCTGAATGAACAAACTCTGGAACACCAAACACATGGAAAACACTTTCTTCTAGGAATTTAACTACCTCAGATGATGTTGCTTTTCGTATTGCCTTCAGAAACACATATTTACTAAAGTGATCTAAGACGATGAATATGTGAGTGTTACCGTTTCTTGTTCTTGGATAAGGGCCCAAAAAGTCTATAAATAAACGTTGAAAAGGTCGTTCAGTCAGTCTTTGTTGTCCCATCGGCGGTCGAGTCGTGATATTGATTGACTTACTACATTTGCAAATATCACACGATTTCACCCAGTTCTGTACATCGGCAGTCATTCCAGGCCAGAAATATTTTTGTCTCAATTTTGACAGCGTTTTGTTTATGCCACCGTGTCCAGACACTGGAGAATCGTGTGCTGCTTTCAAAAGACCCTCACACAACTCTTTCGGAACCCAGAGCTTCCATGCTCGGTCGTCCTGTATTGCGTCACCTGTTCTAATGTCCGTTCGTTTATAAACGAATCCGTCTGATATGCAAATGTCGGGTAATTTGTTCTTGTCTTGTTCTATTGTCTTCTTCAGCTCAACATATTCTTCTGACGAAAAATATGGTGAACTAAAGTCAACCTCTGGGGCTAAATTTTCGGTCGTGATCTCCTCCATATGGACTCGTGAGAGTGTATCAGGGACTACATTTTGGACACCCTTCCTATGTTCGATCACGAAGTCGAAACCTTGCAGTTTGAAACTCCATCTGGCCAATCGTCCAGTTAGATCTTTTTGCGTCATCAACCATTTCAGACTTGCGTGATCTGTAATTATAGTAAAGGGTAAACCTTCTACGTAGGCCCTGAACTTTTTCACAGACAATATGGCCGCATAGCATTCAAGTTCTGTAACGCTGTAATTCCTTTGTGCAGAATTCAACTTCTGGGACATGAATGCTATCGGTCGTTCATTCTTCTCCTCATCCATCTGGAAGATTACACTCCCTACTCCAGAGGTTGAAGCGTCGCATTGTATGTAAAAATGTTTTGAAAAATCTGGATTCGTGAGTATGGGAGCAGTAACTAAACTCGTTTTGAGTAGTTGAAATGCTGTTGTAGCTTCGTCGGTCATCTTAAATGTCTGTCCTTTCTTCAAACAGTCTGTCATTGGAGCTGCTATCGTTGCGTAGTTTGGTATGAAACGTCTATACCATCCGGTCATACCTAGGAACCTACGGAGTTGCTTAGGGGTCTTTGGTATCGGAAAGTCCTCGACCGCTGATACTTTGTCTTTGTCAGTTCGTATACATCCGTCACCAACTACATACCCTAAGTATTTTATCTCCTTGAAACAAAATTTACTTTTCTCTACATTTATAGTCAATCCTGCTTGGCGTAAGGCTATAGCAACTTCCTCCAGTACCTTCATATGTGTTTTGAAATCTGGAGAACAAATCAAAAGGTCATCGAGATAGACAAAGACATTCTGTCGAAGACGACCAGGAATAACTTTGTCCATTAGCTTAGACATTCTCTGGGCGGCGTTACACAACCCAAATGGCATAACAGTAAATTGGTATAACGGTCGCCCAGGGACTGTAAAAGCTGTCTTCTCCCTTGACTTGATCTCCAGAGGAATTTGCCAAAAGGCATCTTTCAAGTCGATACTGGAAATAAACTTCGTATCTTGAAGTCTGCTTATAATTCCCTCTATATGTGGAAGAGGATAAGCAAACTTCTTCGTTCTGGCATTAACTTTTCTAGAATCCAGACACAGCCTGTTTTTCCCACTTTTTCTCACTAAAACAACCGGAGAACTCCAAGCACTGTTACTCTCCTCTATCACTCCCATCTCCAGCATTCTGTCTAGTTCAGCGTACATCAGTTTCTGTACTACTGGAGAAATGGGATAGTGCCTCTGTTTTATGGGAATTTGTTCGTCATCCACTTCTATCACATGTTCTTCTAGATTGGTTTTACCCAATCCGAGTATTGCAAAGGAGGGAAACAATAACTTGATGCCCTCCAACTGCTTAGCTTGATCTGGTGAGAGATCGCGAAAATTTGGCTGTTCTTTCGTCATTACTGGAGCATTAAGCTCACTTATTATATTTGGAGCGACATTAAAGGAACTCCAGAAATCTACACCCAGATATAGTGGTTGCAAAAGACTAGGAACAACCAAGATCTCCAACTCTTGTGTTTTACCATCCCATGAAACATTGGCTCTAAAACATCCTACAATCTTCTGTTGATTTCCATCAGCTGTTCTTATATCATTATTCATTTTTGTGATTTTGATATTTTTCCTACTTATAAAATCCATAGCTCCTTTTCCTAAACACGTAACGGACGCTCCACTATCTAACAGTCCTTCAAAATTCTCTCCCTCTAATTGAACTTTTGCGTATGGCCTATTGTCATTCGTCATTGTCAGTATTGTAGCTTCAATTTTATTTTTAGTCAGTCTTTTAATTGCACTTTTCTCCCTTAGCTTCCTAATCTTCAGATAATTCCTACTCTTCATTTTTGTAAAATCTATTTCATCACCAAAAATTCTCTTTCTAGCATCTTCATATTCGATCATTCTCTGGTGAAGACTTTTATGAAGGATCTTTTCTTCAATCCGGTGAGTACCTTCGTTATTATTTTCATTTTCTGTTTTTCTTTTCAAAGTTTTTACTCTTTCAGGTTTTTCGGATTCTCCGGGAGGGGTTTTGTCGTCGGCGGTTGACTCCCGGATGTACTGCCGACTATCGGGTTTCCCTGACATGCAGCACATCGGAAGGACACACTACCCTGTCCACAACAAAAACATGTTAAGGTATGAAAAGAGGACGGACAATCGCCACTAGGCTTTTGTTTGTCCTTCAATTCATCTCTTTTCTTTTCTTGTCCTTTATACCTCTCTTGTTCTCTAAAACCTTTCCTTTCCGGTCTCTTAGCTTGGAAAGCTGCTAAATCAAAATCTTCTTCTTCTAAATCACTTACTCTTTCTCTATTTCGTAAACAGCTACTACCATCTATTTCATGTGTGAAACGTTTTATCTTCGCATCCCTTAACGCTAGATGTTCTTCGGCTCTTTTACATTCCTCCCTCAATTCACGGATATTACTAATAGCACAACCAAAAACTAATGTGCTGATTCTTTCTTTCAAGTTTTTCCTTACCATGGAAACCAAGTCATTTTCTTTAGGTCTGACTTGCATTTGCAAAGTCAGACCTCTAATATCAGCATAGAAATCATCGAATGTTTCATGGGATTGTTGCTTTCGATTCATGATTGCCTCTAGGATTTCATGGTCACGCTTGTTGTGCTTGAATTGTCGAAGTAATTCGGACTTCAAATCATGATAATTAAATAATTCATCATCCTGATTTTCCTCACAAATATCCCAGTACCAACGCTCAGCAGAGCCCGTGACCAAATGGTGGAAATTAGCGAAGAGCTGATCGTCAGACAGTCCACTTTTCTTCTGTAATGTCTCTACTCGAAAAATAAAACTTCCAACCGACATGCCCTTCGATGAACCGTCAAATTTGACTCCCCACTTATGAACATCAATCCTTCGATTGCTATCCCTAAATGAAGAGCTTCCATCTGTCGGATGTGATGTCGATTGACTATTTATCGAGTGGTTTGTCTGTCTGTTGGTCCTTTTAGTGCTCGTTGTGTTTTGTTCTGAGTCTTGTACATTCGTCATGTCTTTCTGAACTGTTAAGGACTGTTCTAAACTCAATAACTTTGAATTGACCTCTTTCATGTTCTTATCAAACAACTTGTACATTTCTGACAAGCCATCTGCAAGGACACTCATTGTCTTGGTCTGGCTTTCCTTAACAGTTAGAGTTGCAACTTTTTGCATTCTTTCGTACAAGTCGAGTTCTGTCAGTACGTTTATATTTGGTGTGTTAGTAGTTGTATTCGTGCTAGTTCGGTTTTGGTTTTGTCTTATTTGTTCTGTTTGTAATCGTTCTTGTTCAAGTTCATAGTTTTGTTTAGCAAGTCTTGTACGTTCCATTTCGAGTTTTCGATTTAGTTCAGTAATTCGGTCTTGTTTTAATCGTAATCGTTTCTGTTCCTGTTCTATTCGTAGTCGTTCCTGTTCAAATTCAAAATTTCGTAAAGTTAGTTGTTCTTGTTCTAATCGTAATTTTTCGAGTTCTAAATTTCTTTGAGTCGATTGTTCTGGTTCAGTTCGCATTTGTTCTTGTTCGTTCTCATTGTCTTCATAATCTTCAAGACCCACTGCGGCCTCATCATGTCTTACTGTCGCGTTTTGTATATTCGTATTTTGTAAGTTGTTGTTTTTATCGTTTGTTCCCAGTATGTCTATGTTGCGAATAATGTTAGTTATCTCTTGGTATGTCTTGTCTAAGTCGTCGTTTTCTGTCACTGTCGGTGGTACAGTCGAAAGTACAGGGGTCTCAACTGCTCCGCTTTCCTCGTCTACAGTTTCCGTCTGACGTGTGACCCTCTTTTTCCCTGTTACTTTAGGAACTGTCCCTGTTGCCTTTTTCTTCCCTTCAGACATTTTTTTTTTTTTTCCTCAACTATTCTCCTATTCTATTTCGTACTAAATTTGAACTTTTAAGCTAACTCTTATCCAGTAAGAAAAGTTAAATTTGAAGTGAAAAGTATCTTAAAAAAAAACTTATGTAAAAAAAATTCAAAAATAAAGATTATAAAAAAAGGAACTTACTGTTTAAAAAAAATTCAAAAATAAAGATTATTAAAAATTGATGTATAAAAACAATATAAGTAATAAAAAAAAAGATAATTAAAACAAAAAAAAATCAATGTAAAAAAAAAATTCAGTTAAAAAGATAAATGTATATGAAAGTATATCAAAAAAAAATTATAAATAAATAAAAAAAATGTAATTTAAAAAAAGAAAGGTATTGTTTGTATTTTTATTTATGAATGTATTTATATTAGCAAACGCTAGGTGTGTGAAGGTTGGAAAAGTTTTCCTTTCCATCTGCCAATGGGTGTTCGTTAGTTATGTCCTTAAGTACTTATGTCCGGTGACTGGTGCGTTTGAAATTCAGCGGTTGCTTCAGTTCATCTCTCCCCCACAACCACTACATAGTTCCTGGCATATCGCCTAATCAATGGCTGGCTGTGGGTTTAAAATGAACTTCCACATGAACAAGGTTTTCGAACTTCCAATCTCTACCTCACAAAGAATCTGGTTATACCTAATTCTTTGGACAGCTGAGATTAGAAATGGAACGACCCTGTTCAAACTCTTGATGTTGTCACAGATTTCCAACTTCCTCACAAAATCTCTGACTCATGGCCTGAAGGTTTGGACAGCTATCTTCAATCTGTGGCAAGATCAAAAGTTACTAGTTCCAGGTTTGTGTACTCGTAAAAGAATATTAACCGTTAGGTCTCGTTGGGCGCCATTGTTAGGAGCCATGTCTCCACGGGGGAATGCTTTGGAGTACTGGAAGAGGCTTCAGCACGCTTGTCATTGCACGGCTCAGCTCGTCGCGTGGGGTGGTTCTTGCCACCTCCCAGTACACCTCCTGCTCGACTAAACATTAATTTCATTCGTGCCTAAGGTAACTTAAAGATATAAATGACACAAACCTGAGAACTTTGACGATATCTAAGAGAAATTTGAAATCGGTGCTTCGAAATTAAGTTTAAAAAAAATCCAAAAAAAATAATATGCCTAATCTAATATAATTAAAAAAAAACCTTCACCAAAAAAAAAATAATAATAATAATAAAAATTAATAAAAAAAAAGAAATTTAAAAAAAAAGAATAAAAGAAAACTAAACCCTAACTAAAACTAAAATAAAAAAATCTAAAAATGAAAACCTATTCTTCCTAAAGCACCTCTTTCTAACCTACCCAAATATCGTCACACTGAATCCCAAACGTTCGTCTGATGTTATTGACGAAAGTCTGGCCAGCCCGCCCAAGTATCATGAAGATACTTCCTTCGCTATCTCCATGGCCGAATGTAGCGGAAATAGCCCCTAAAATGACTCAACCAGTCACAAATTCGTCCGTTTCAAAAGTTAGTCTGTCATGTCTAAAGAAAATTCAGAATAGCATCTGGACGGCCTTGCCAAGCCTCCACACACCACTAGCTTCAATTAATATACCATTTTATTTTCAATGTTACTTCAAATTATAATTTTGTTTATTAATTTTTCGGTCATTAAAAATAACAAAAAAACTTAATCGAGTTCTCTTATACTTATTGAACAAAATTAATTGAAATAAAAGAAATTAAAAAAAAATGTATATAAAACAAAAAAAATTCAAATCTAAATTCATAAAAAAATTGATCTTAGAGGCTTTTACTTTTTTGATCTTTTATCAAACTAAAAACAAAAGGTTCTTACTTACGATTTTTCCTTAGTCCCTCGTCGTTCTGCCGGCAGCACGTTGAGACCCAGGTGTAGCACTTTCGCCACCACTGAATTTATTTCTTTCAAGTTTTTTTATTTTTAGCCTATAAAATCACTTTTTTTCTTAATTTAAACCGAATTTAAATAAAATAAAAAAAAACAAATTCAATTAGGTAAAACAAATTTTAGAGAACTAGATTCACTGATTTTTTTACTTTTACGTTACTTAGATTAAATAAAAAATTTAAAGTTCTTCCTTTTTCTACACTTTTCTTCTTCGACTTTTTTTACTGGACACTAATTTTTTTTTTTTTTTATATTTAAATCCCTTAGTTTTATTTCTTCGAGGGATATCTATATATATCTATTCTTGTAGATATAAAGTACCCTCTTTGAAACTACTTTAAGGGTCTTTGTAGTTATTTCCTTTGTTCCAGACAAAGGAATACTCCCACTTTCTTGAATGTCCTTCCTCAAAGTCATGAAATTCGAAGGAGGCAACAAAAAAACTCCGCAGAGGCTCAGGCTTCTGCTTCTAAAATCCCTGATCTTTGGATCTTCACCTGAACCTAATAAAAAAAAGGTAAATCACCCATCAGACCAAAACTCTAAGGCTTCCATTTTATGGTCACATACCTCTGCTGCTATATATATCTATATATATATTAATATCGCCAAAAAAAGTTTCTACAATTTGTCCAGATTTCCTGTCCAATTTAGTGGATGAAATTCACTCTATATATTAGATTGTATATATATTATGTCTTATTTTATTTTTATAATTTAACTATATTTTACCTTTATCTTTATTAAATTCCAATCACTTAAAACCGATAGATTTTAAATTTAAAAAAAAAACTGTTCGTTAAAACTCACTCGCCGTTAACACTTCTATTTTCTAAGTTATCAAACTTAAGAATGACCATAAAATCCTTGAGGCTAGTTCCTAGTCATTCTCCTATTAACTAAGTAAATAGTTACCACTACCTCTGAGTGAGATCACTATTTTTCCACCCACACTTATTTTCCATCCCTATCACAGATAATTAACCCCCCTCATCCACGTCCAAGAAATCGTACTCACACATTCATACTACTACTACAGTCTTATATCTCTCAGTCTATTTCCTCTTCTATTACTCTAATCTCAATCTCAATCTAATTCCTAAATTCCTAATTAATCCTATTATTTATCTTAACTTATTAATCTAATCTTTTTCCTTATAAATCTAATATCGTAAATTATTTATTTAAATAAACTTTCATCTCATCCTGTATTAATACTACTTATCTTAGACTTGAACCATTGAAAAATTCATTTAAGTTCATCTAGTGAATGAACAGTCGTGTCTAATATATTCCTGCGCATGCGCTAGTAGAAGTTTTTCTATCCCCTTATCCCTTGTGTGAAAATGAGACAAAGCTACTATTGCATGCGCAGAACGAAATGACTAGATAGGGTAACACATAGGAATTGTCAAAAGAAAATCAAAACAAACATGGACGTACTCAGAAGAGCAGAAATTATGTTGGTAAGTATTATTAAATAAATTTAACTAATTTCTAGCAATAGTAATTATATTTTTATTATTGTTATTTCTTTTTCAGGGGTTCCTTAATATTTTCCTGTATAATCAAGGTAAGTCGCAACTACGTAGAGTGGTGAATTTGTGTCGTAAAGATTCGAATGTGAAAGCAATCGAATCCCTGCAAAACAACTTCATCACTTTGCATAGTTAATATATAATTATTATTTTTGTTTCTACTAAATTTATTTTTACTTTCAAAATAGAAAGCAATCAGAGGACCATTGACCCATTCTGTAGGTGACAAGCTACCGAGGATGGATAAGGCCACCTCAGTTGTAAAAGAAAATCGTCATCGTTGGAATGGAAGACGGTGTCGTCGCCGTCGCGCAGCCGCGCCGCCGCGTCGGCTATAGATATTCATATACATATGAGTATATGAACATTTATATGGCCACGCAACAATTTCGTAAGAAAAGCGATGAATATTAAATGTAACCGAAACAGAATCCAATTGTATTTATATATTTTTTCTTTATTTCTAGGACTAAACTTAAAAGGAACTCTGTATGACCATTCTAAAATAACAATAAGGCTTTTTTATTTGCCATCCAACTGAACTGTGATAACTTGAAAAGGAAAACTCATTTTCATTTTTTTCTTTCATTCTTTTTCTTAAGTAGCACAGAATATTGGAAAATTTGCACAATTAGAATTAAATCATAGAAAATAAAAAGTCTCCCAATTTAATTCCATTCATTGACTTTGCTCTTCAAAGGGGGTCATCCATAGACAACATCATCCTGAGGCATTTTTAAGTTTATTTTTTCTTTTGCCTATCAATTATACAAAAATCTTCAAAGAAAAATATTCAACTTGGGCGGAACGGAGCAGGGCATAGCCTCCAGCTGCTGTCGAAGAATTTTTCTCCTTCTCCTCCTTATCCTCCTCTTTATCTACTCTTCAGAATAGTAGTATCTTTTCAATTTTAAGACAAGGAGTGAACTAAAAATTCCTTAGCCTAGCATCAAGGCTTTTCAGAGATTTCCTTTCACAGTCAGAAGAACGACATTCATTGGGCTATAGAAATTAAAGTTGAATACCGACAGAAAAAAGACAAGAACTAGAGAACAACAAAGGATTTCGAATTTAATACAAGGATAATCATTTTTGGCATCACGCCGCTGACTATTTTTATGGCATAAGGAGTCAGTCTCAAAGAAAGTGCAGAGATTTTGCTTTTCAAGCGAATGAGTGAGGGAGCATTTCACAACTTCCGATTTTCCAAATTCAACCATTTAAGTATCCAATTTTTGTGAATACTCACTCGACTTCTTCTATTAAAAGCAAAGCAACGGTATTCGGAATTTTTATACTATGCGCTACAAGCAACGGCCGACGGCCGCTGCCGCCGCTGTTCAATTAAACTGAATAGAAAATGAAAATTTCAAATTTCCTAATGAAATTTTCTTCTTCATTCAAAGTGCCTCTTAATTTCTATAAGTATAAGATTTGGATGCTGCGATGATGGTGAGATGGCTTGGAGTTTCGTCCTTTAATTCATTTTTTAAAATTATAATTATTTTTTTGCTGCTGTTGCTGTTGCTGCTGCCTTGGTTTTAGGATGAAACGTAGATGGATAGATGGATGGATGGAATTTTGTAGGTCAATAGAGCGAGTAGTTGAAATTATTTGAATTATTATTAGGTATTCCTTGAGTTCAAAGAAAAAGAAGAAAACAAAAAGTTTATTTTTATTACTCTCATCCTTTTATTTAAAAATGAATAATTTTCAAAATGACTATTACTTTTAATTATAATTTAAGAAGTAATTTTTTTTTTTATTTAAAAAATCAATATTGAGAATGTTTGTCATTTATTTTTCTAGCATAATAATTTATAAAAATAGAAAAATTATCGAACCGCTAATGGATTATTGAAAACACCATGTTCCATAAGAAATCCTAAATTTTAAAACTTATGACAGAATGATTTGTCGCATGACTGCGAATCATCAGGTCTTAAGTCTTTATTGACATGATAAGGTTTTGTTAAGCTATTAAAACCTTTACGGAGCAGGGTGAATTCTCCATGGTCATCCTGCACAAACAGACGAGTTTGGCAGGGATGCCAAAACTAGACATGGTTTAATACAGCTCGTACCTTCAGATGACGATAGTGAGTGTAGAATTGATGTTCTTGGGTTTTGCCAGGATCTACTGTAATGTGAATATTTGATCGACTTGTGTACTTTCCTGGTATAGAACCACAATGATGACGATATTCTTTAGACGTTTAAATGTTGCGACAGAGACTCTTCAGTTGGTGTAGCTTAGAGGATCTCCATTTTTCAGAATCCGGCAAACAATACTGAGGTTCAATTCATCGGGAATGCTTTCTTCCGAGCATATCTTACACATAAGTTGGTACAAGATAGTAGTTTTAAAAATAGTAAACGTTTTTGTTAGTAAAATGGTCTAGCTAAATTTGTAGTACCCGCGGCATGATGGTTAACCTATAGGACTGTAATGTCTTAGGTAAGATTAGATCCATGACTGTGCTAACTAAAGTTTTTTTTACGGGTAATGCCGCTCACGAATAATTGAGAAAATCTCCAAGAGTAATTCTTGGCATAAAAAGTGCTTTCTCAAATTTGCCGTTCGGATTCGGCTTAAAACTGTAGGTCCCATTAAAACTGTTGTAAGTCACTAGGCCTTAGATCTCAACGGACTGTTGCGCCACCTAGTTTTTTTCATTTAAGTATATTTTTGACAAAATAAAAATGAATTGACAGTTTTTTTTTAAATTAAAAAAATACTTCTATAAACTGTCAAAAAATAATTTTCTACTCTAATATCTTGGATATTCTGGTGCCTGCGGGATGGCAGATCGGGTAGTTAGTGATTGCCTAAAACTTGGTTCAGGCCAGCAATGCAACTTCTTTGCCATGTCGAAGTTCTTGCTTTACCTCCTCGTGGTGGCCCGGGCAAAGATTTGCGTACCTCTATATACATAAGTTAGCAAAAATTGCAAGGTCAAAGTTTCCTGACTCTTCAAGATAGATTACGGAAATTACCACTATTAATTAATGATACCTCGTTTACTACTTTTGGCTATTGTACCCGGACAAAGATTGGTTTATATAATTTGAGGACTCTTCTGGACGCAGGCAGTAAAGATCCGCAAAATGCCAGATTCCTCCAATCAGAGAGAGAATTTATGCGGTTTAGGATAGATATCTTAGGGTTAAGTGAAGTGCGAACCAAGAGTCTTATTTCGTGGGAGCCCTTTGGGGAAAGGCTTATCAAAGCTAGATTTCAGAGTAGAGTACGACTTGTCACCATTATACAGTGTTACGCACTGACAGAGCTCGAATCTGATGATGGAGAGAAAGAATGCTTTTATAGTCAACTGGGATCAACACTCCCGGCGAAGATATTATTTTGATTATGTTAGACCTCAATGCTAAGGTTGGCAATATCAACAACTGGCTAAGGAATGTGATGGGTGTTCGCGGGAAATAGCAATGATAATGGTGAGAGGTTCATCGACACCTGCAACGCTAATAGCCTTGTGATTGGTGGCACTATGTTTGAACACAAACTCTGTCATAAAATTAGCTGGGTGTCGACGGACAGGCAAGCGTCTTCCAACCAAATTGACCACTTTGCGATTAGTCGACGCTTTAGGAGCAGTCTCTTGGATGTACGAAACAGAAGGGGCACAGATATGGGACTTGTCTGTGATCACCACTTAATGATAGCTACCCTAAGATTGCGTACAGCTACAGTTTGAAGATCCAACGGAATAATTCGAGCCCGCAAATGCAACATCGCTAGACTAAAGGACCCGTTAACAATTTAGAGACCACCTGTCACACGAAATGAGAACAATCAGCAACACAGTACATGACGACATCGAACACCATTGGAATACTGTGAAAAATGATTTCATTTCAGGTAGTGACAGAATGGTCGGTCGGAAAGAAGGAATCAACAACACTTGGCTTTCAGAAGAATCTTGGGCAAAGATCAACGAACGCAAACAGTTAAGGGCTCGAATTGCTGCTGCACAAGGAAAAGAAAGAAAAGAGCTGAAGTCCTCATATCGCATGAAAAAGTGAGAGGTTCACCACGGTGCACCGCGGTGTGCGCCGCGACAAGCGTAACTACATCAAAGCATTGGTGCAAGAAGCAGAAGATGCTGCAAACAGGTGCGACAGCAGGACCGTTTACAGAGCTAACCGATGCACACAGCTCAAAGCAACACCTGGTGAAAGAAGTAGAAGGTACTCTGATAAGTTCGGTGGATGAGCAAGTCAGAAGGTGGAAAGAACACTTTTCCTCGGTTTTAAACCGAGTGTTTGCAAACAACGTGCAGCCGATACCTTCTGAAGCGCCTGAAGAAACTAATCCATGAATCCGCACCGCACCTCCCAGTAAAGATGATATTGTTGCCGCAATTATAGCGCTTAAGATTAACAAAGCGGTAGGACTTCATGATATTCCCGCATAGCTTTTACAAACAGCGCCAACTTTATCAAGCAAACTGCTTCATTCGCTCATAAAAGAAGCCTGAACTACCGAAATCTTCCCCGATGAGTAGAAAAAAGGAATTATCTTCAAGCTCCAATGGACTTTGACATCCTATTTAAAGCATTTGGATTACGCGGACGTTGTTCGCTCACTGTCTCATAGGATCATGGATCTCCATCAAATAACAACAAGTGTGGAGAGAGAAGCAGAAGTTGTGGGCTGAAAGTTAATTTCGACAAAACAAAAATGTACAGCCTCGGAACCCAACTATCCTATCAAATAAATATTTTCTCGCAAACGGTGGAAAAAGTGGAGAGCTTTCAATATCTTTGAAGTATCGTTTCCTTCGAAGGCGGAGCCGAACAAGACGTCATCTGCCGCATCGGCAAAGCAAAAGCCGTGTTCGGTATGCTGTCAAAAACTTGGAGGAATAACTGTTTTAGCTTAAGAACAAAGGTACTACTATTTCGCACAAATATAAATCATTGTTTCTTTATGGTTGCATCACTTGGAAGGTTACTTCAGCATTACAAGAAAGTTGCAAACATTCGAGGATAGATGTCTTCGTAACACCCTAAGGATTTTCTGGCCAAACCGCATATCAAATGAGGTCCTTCATAGAAGGACAGGTCAGGAACCTATAGAATCTATAATACAAAGACGTAAGCGGCAATCGATTGGACACACGCGTTGAAAAGGTAACGACTGCATTGCAAGCTAAGCAATGAAGTGGAATCCGCTCACACAAGAAGGTAGAAGAGCTGGACGACCGAGAAGCACATGGCGCAGGAGAGTCGACGCGGAATAAGCGTCACTAGACGAGAAGTTAAGGGAGCTGAAACACATCTCCGGAACCGTATACGATGGCACGTAGGCGTAGTAGAGGCCCTATGCCCCTTAAGAGGTTCCCAAAGGACTTAACAGGTCTGAGGACCTAATTAAGTAATATCTTAGATATTCGAGCGAAATTTTAAACGAGCTAGTAAAGTGTTAAATCTATTTTTAGCAATTTACTAGGCTTAGAAGGTGATATAGCCTATTTTAGACGATTTAAACATCTTACTTTCTTTTATCAATTTGATTTATTCAAAATCATGGTATAGCTACTTTTACTTTAAGCAATTTGCCAAATCCATATGACATGAGTGGAATTAATTTTATACAGTAGTGGAGAAAATGGTCCAGTCAATGGCGGATCCAGAGGGGGGTCGTAGGGGTCATGATCCCCCCTGGGAGATAATTTGTTTGTATTTTTGTAGGAATTCCGTTCATTTCAAAACTAATCGTATTGAGTTAATGGATGAGACCCCTATTATATTTTGAATTATTTATTTTTTGTATATAAAAACAAAATTTGAATTTTACTTTCTAAACTTTGTTGCAAAAAGAAGTACTTTTAACTGAGGTTTGGACCAAGAACATAATATGAATCTGACATTCAGCCCTATTCCAAAAACTTATCATCCCATCCCACCCAGGTGGGAGGATCATATGAGCCATGAAGCTTATACAGTTAAGTTGTATAAGTAAAGATTTGTTAGTAATTTAACACTATTCAACAAAAAGTGGTTTGCTGTCAAAGACATTTAAAACTTTTTTAACTTAAGTAATGCTTTAAATTATTTTCATAAAATTTGTTTCCAAGAAAAAGAGCAATTATTTAGGTTTTTGAAAAATAACCTTGATTAAGAGATCTTCAATTTTATATTAAGTTCCCTTTAAATTTATAAAACTAGCCTAAAATTCAATCTTATTTTTTGTGTGCACATAACTAGTAAACATTGAAGTGATTTTTATTTCTGACACGTAGAAACTAGGTATATGGCAATTATGTCATTCGTAAAAAAAATCGAATTAAACATGACATTACAATGGCAGAAAAGTAAAAAAAAGTAGGTCGCCCTATTCCATCCGTCGGTCTGCCCTGGCCCCTAAAGCTTAAACCAATCTGCCGATTGAAACAAAGTCGATTATCTTAAGGCGTTTTTATTCCATTTTTTATTACTTAAAAAAACAGCAGTACCCATAGGTTAGGTAGGGTTAGGTTATAGTGGCTGTCCAAGATGGAAACGGACACACTTAAGCTAGTTTAACGGCCCATTTTGATAACACATGAATCTTGAGGCTTCCTCCTAAGCTCAATGGAACCAGCTTGAGTCCCTTACGAAACGTGAGAGGCTGATTATACCGATATGATTTAGATCGTTTAGATCGTTAAAAAAGAATTCTCCTATGTAGGTAATTCTTGCGTTTTCGAGCTAGAGCAGGACATGTGCAGAGAAGATGAAGAACCGTTTCTTCTTGAGAACACGCCTAGTCTCATGGGGTGCTTTCCTATTAGATAGTGTCCGGTTATGACACCTATTATCGAACTTATATGCGATCTGCTTAGAGAGAGCGGGGTCGTGCGAAGCGATCCGCCTATACATAGGCAGGCTGAACGTTGGACTTTATTTAACTTATCCCTGTTTATACGTTTCTCTATAGCAGTCCACCATACTGCCACACCGTACGTTAAAATCGGTCTCATTACCGATGTGTATAGCCAATGCGTGACGCTGAGCTGTAAACCCCATTTATAACCAATAGCTTTTTTGCAAGAAAAGAGAGCTACAGTAGCTTTTTTGACTCTTTCCTGTACGTTGCGTTTCCAATTTAGTTTTTTGTCTAAGACAAGACCTAGGTATTTAGCCTCGTCTGAGAATTTTAATTGGATTCCTTTAATGTAAGGAGGGTTGACAAATGGAATATTCTATCTCCTCGAAAATAAGACCAGATCGGTTTTGTGTGGGTTAACACCCAGTCCACACCGATCATCCCAAAGTATTAGTCTATCTAAGGCATTTTGTAAGAGTTCTTTTAGGATATTAAGATGCTTTCCTGAAACTGCTATAGCAACGTCGTCCGCATAGGCTATCAGTCTGAAACCCTCCGCATCCAAACTAGTTAGGATTTCATTCACCACTAGGTTCCAGAGGAGAGGGGATAGAACACCACCTTGCGGTGTCCCTCTACTAACGAATCGTCTGCTAGAAGAGTTGCCCAGTTTTGAGTTAATTATTCTGCTAGTAAGCATTAAATGAATTAACTCCCGAAGCGAACTCTCTACATTTAGAGATGTCAGTGCAGATGTGAATGCAGATGTGTCCACGTTGTTAAAGGCACCTTCGATGTCAAGGAAAGCAACCATAGTTAACTCTTTATGATAGAGGGAATATTCGATGGTGCGTACTAAAGTGTGAAACGCTGTTTCCAGCGATTAACCTTTACAATAGCCATGTTGAGACGAAGACGTGCCCTTAAATGGATATTAATCAATCTTTCCAGGATCTTAAGAAGGAATGATGATAGACTTATAGGTCGTAGATCTTTAGGATTGACTTAGGAGCATTTACCTGCTTTAGGTTTACACTTCAGAATTTCAGAAAGTAGTAAGCTTATAGCAAGCGCCAACTACGATCAGAGGCTCATAGCATAGCTGGATTAGTTGAAAGAATTTTCCGTAGCCTAAAGGCTTCAGAAGTTTCTTCTATCATTTCACAAAAGGATCGCTAAGAAGATCGCTTGGATTTCCTCAGTGCCTTCTTGTAGATTCTTAGGGATTCTTTGTAGGAGTCCAATGAGAGGCTAGTCTTGCAGCATTGGCCCGGTTGAAAAGTTTCCTGCATTCCTTCCTGAGCGAGTCAAGTTCTGAGGCCCACCCTTGTGGTTTCCTCTCTCCTCTTATGTGTATAAGTGGACAAGCAATTTCTAGCGATCTGTTCATAGCTGAGGTAAGGTCATTGACTTTGTTATCAAGTTCACTAGTGTTAGAGGAAGGACTAGATATTCTGTATTAAGCCCAGTCAGTTTTCTGATAGCTTCAAAAAGTCAATGGACTCGGGTTATCATCCACATTTATATTGAACTGGATATATCTATGATCAGAGAACGAGTGTTCTTTGGATATTTTCCAGTCCAAGATCATATGGTGTATACTATCTGAGACAAGAGTTATGACTAAGACTTCTTGTCAAGTTTTAGTTTTGAAGGTTGGTCCATTTCCAACATTACTTACTAAGAGGTTAGTAACAAGAATATAATCAAAAAGAGACTCACCTCTGTTGTTGATATTCGTACTGCCCCATACAGTATGATGAGCGTTAGCATCGCTCCCAATAATTAGGTGGATCCTTTGCCTTTCCTCTTCAGCGAAGACTTTCTCCAGGGTTTTTCCAGGAAGAGGACCAAGGTGGTCATGCCCAAGATACGCCGACACCAGATAGAAACTTCCTTTGGTTGTTTCCAGCCTAGCTACGGTGGTATCTTTGTCACTGAAATGATGCAGTCCCCATACATATTTGTTGATGTAAATTCGAAAATTCGATTTTTTTCAGAAATTAACCGATTCATTTTTTTAGAACTTTCTCTAATTTTTTTCTTCATATTTTGGCTTCTTTCAACAAGAAAAACATATTTTGGTATTGCTCCAGAAGGGTACCAAGCTGTTTTTGATTTCAAATGTTCTCAAGAACTTAATCAACAGATTTCAATAATCTTGTCTTTCAATGCAAGCTCTTGTCGATGGTCAAATTTTCAAATTGATGATGATTTTTGATGATCGAAAATGTCATTATTTTTTTTATGGCATTTAAATTTGTGTGCAAAATTTATTTTGGAGGTTTTGCAGCCGGGCAACATATTTCTTTTAAAATTGATTTTCTGTTGTATAAAACTTTTAAGATCGTAACAAATTAAAGAAATCTCAATTATAAATTGAATTTCCTTTAGATGTTCTAAAACTGAGATTTAAACACAAGTATATAAATGTCACAAAAACAGCAAAAGTGACACTTTTGTTAAACAAATGGCTAATTAAAAAACACAATGCATTTTTCATATCTATCAATATAAGAGCTTTGAATCTCTTGAGAGCTGTAGTGAAAAGTGATTCTAAAACGTGTTATTTGGGAAAAGTTTCTTCCCAGCTTATTTGTTTACCTTAGTTTGTTTTTATTTTATGTTTTGTTGACTCTTTTAATTGGAGCATCAGCTCCAATCTACGAGCAAGCAGACTGATAGCGATAGTTATAATATACTCCTGCAAATTGAGTCCGAAAAAACTACGTCAAAAAGGGAAGAAAATTCTTGATATCTGATTCCTTCTCATTTTCTGGGTTTTTGAATTTTTGTAGCGTTTTCCGCATTAATATAAATTTGAACAAAAAAGAATATATTCTTTTTGGAAAAAAGCAAAGTTTCAAAACAATTTCGTACATTTCTCCATGAAAACAATGAAAACTATCTAAAATATTGTGTTTTGCTTGGAATAAGAAATAATAATTATAATAAGAAAGTATATTAAATTAAATAGTTAGACTGTTTAGACATTTAAGGCTAAGATACACATTATGTTATTTTAGTTTTGTTAAACTCCTTTAAAGAACATTTTTAAGCGGTAAGAACTCGTCTACATGTTAAGCGTGTGACCCCCCTTGAATAAAAGTCTGGTTCCGCCCTTGGGTCCAGTCAACAGTTGGGAATTCCAATTAATAGGTCCGTTTAAGCCTATTTGCTTTGTTAACTTCCCATAGGAAGTTATTGTAATGGGTTCGATTTGTCAGATTGAAAATTTTGACATTTCTCGACGTTTCAAAGTCCCTAGAGTCGAAATAATAGATTTTTAGAAAGATGTCTGTGCGTGCGTGTATACGTACGTTCGTACGTCCATACGTTCGAGACGTTTTTTCGTTGTCCATACCTCAAGAACCAGAAGAGTTGTCGATTTCAAATAAATTTTGTTATACAGATAATAAGGCAGAAAGATATAGAAAGGGCTCTCAAGAAAATTGCGTGTGTGGTTTTTTTACCATAGCATTTTGAAAAAAGGTGAACATTTTGGTTAACCGTAAATATCTTACGAACCAAAAAGGCAGGAGACTTGAATTAAAATTTATAAAATAAACTGTAACGTGATATAAAAGAAGTATATTTTTTTGAAAAAAATCCATTTAACGTTTTTTTTTCATAAATCAAAAAAACCATTGACTAAAATATTGCTTTATTAAAACAAATAAAAATTAAACAATTGGTAATAAATGACTTCAATCTTAAGAACAATGAAAAACTATTGACTTTAAACTTTCTCCATCTTTTACAAAATGGTGTTATTCATATTTTGTAAAGCTATTGTCAATTCAGAGAAAAACAAAAACCTTAATATCTTGAGAATGAAGAAGAAACTGACTTCTAAATTGTTTCATTACATAGAAATAATTTTGTTTATTTTTTCGAAAAAAAAAACAAATTGTATAAATTTGATTATTACGTTAATTTAAAGTTCATGTGGTCCCCTTTCTGACAAAACAAGAAAATATAATGACTTATACCTTTTTTTGAAACAGAGTTGTGTTAGCTGTTTTAAAAAATACAATACATTTTATTTTGAGTTTTTGAAAAAAAATATAATTCTTAATGCTATTTGCTCTTTCAATATATTAATAACAATTTCAATTGTAAATTGATATTTAAAAAATAAATAATAATTAAAAAAGGACATTATTTTAATATAGTATATCTGAGGAGGAATACAAATTCTACAGCTTATAATTGCTATAATAGAAATAATTGATTTGATAATTAAAAATCAACTTCTGAACACCCTTCAATTAAAAGAGAAGAAATGCATTAGATGCTGGCCACAGGGAAGCTCGTTTATATTTATGGCCAACAGCAACTTTCAAAATTTAGATATTTAATTGAAATCACACTATTTTCAAGTGCTAACTAAATTTATTCTTCAGTTAGTTGCCCTTGCTATTGCTTAAAGTTCCTTAAAAAGTACTCAAGGTGTTCCCCCAAGAGTGTGTAACCTACCTATTACATTTTCTTGGAGTTTGTATAAATCAAAATCTAATTGAATGTGATAGAAAAAAGCCATTGCCTCACAGCACAAAGTTCACACATCAAAAGCAGAAAAATACAAAAATTACAGAAAAAAAGGGTGCGGTGCGGTTTTGGTGTTTGTATGATTGTCTGAATTTATGTTCAACATGATTTTCCCACCCGCATGAAATATATTCTAAAACCATTATAATAAAGTCAAACCCAACAACGACGACGACAAATGTCGAGGAAGACGACGACGAGGGCGACGATGACGACTACAACGACAACAGACACTAAAGTCGACACGTATCGCCTGCAGGCAGGTGGTTGAAAATGGAAACTTCACAAAAAAAGCAACACCAAAAAAAAAAAACAAACACCCAAAAAGAAAATCCACTCAAAGTCATTTCCCTTAGTTTTGGTTTTTCTCGTTTCTGTTTTCATACGCATTTTCTAAACAAAAACACACAACAAAAATAAATTTGCGGCAATGTCTTTTTATGTATACGTTACGTATACCGGCACAATGGGTGGTGCTGATGTTTTCAAATTTTCCTTACACACAACATTTTGAGAGAGAGAGAGAAAATGAGAGATTATGTATGCGGAAAATTTGAGGAAAACCACAACAACAACAAAAAAACAATGACAATAATAAATATACAAGAATCCACAGCCAAAAGGAAAATTTGGATAAACTTGAGCTGTCCAAAAGCTTTTAAGAGAAAGAAAAGTCTGCAAAGTGGATTATTTTCTGGATTCTCTTTAAAAATAAGAGAAACAATAAATTTTGGAAAATTTTATGAGAGTCAGAATCTACATAATTGCAGTGATTGCAGATTATAATGAATAGAATTTTGGTAATGTGTTCTATGTGTGTATGGGTAGGAATTTATTGGAATAAATTCTATGCAATAAATTTTCATTATGCCCTAGGTCATGTTCACACTCGAAATATGGGGTGAGTACGGGTACACAGATAGATAAGAATTATATTGAAATATAAAATCTTTCTTGTTTTATTGTTTATGTCTTTATTGTGAAGAAATTGAGAACTGAAGTTGAGATTAAACACCACCCTTCCATAAAATTTATAATTCTCTATAGAATAAAATCCTAAGGATTAAAAGGAAGGTATGTTTCTAACTAAACAATATTATGTATGTTTAACCTGGGTGTTCGAGAGGATTTAAGTGTTGGATGTGCTTGAATTCGAGGCCAATATCAGGAGTATACATATGTGTTCGATTTCAAAAACATCTAATAATAATAAATAAATTTAGCTTCTTGGATTTTTTAATATCTTGAGCAAAAGTAGGTTCGTTTTTTTTTGTTAGAAAATGATTTAAAGATTTTATTTCATCTTGGTTGGTTGGTTTAAAATTTATATATAATTTCTTAAAATATTTAAGAAAAGTACAGGTATCTTTAAACCTTCTCAATATGTACAAAATCATACAATTTTAATTTCGAACCAATCTATAAATTAAATAATACAGATTAAAGTTATAACAAGTAATAAATTAATTGTTAAATAAATTAAAATAAGAGAAAAAAACCATCAAGTAAGTAAATATAGAAGAATATTTATAATTAAAACGAGGCATGTTGACTTGACACATTAAAAAAATGAATAAATAAATTTAAAAAAGTGTCTTTCGAAATTAAATTAAAGCTAAGCCATTTTTCGCTGAAACTTTATTTGTTTTCAAGATATTCTAGCAGAAAATAAATGTTTGCTTATTTTAATTACAATTCTTTTGGTTTTCATATATGTAAGAAAATACCAAATATCCGTACGTCCGTACGCTAGCAACATTTTTTTTATCGTCCATAGTTTAAGAAGCAGTAGAGATATCGACTTCAAATAAACTTTGTTCTATAAATAAATAATGCAGACAAATTCAGAAAGATCTTTTAAAAAAATGAACATTTTGGTTAACCCTTAATAACTCATGAAATAATGCCGCTAGAAACTTAAAATAAATGTATTATTATATTGTATCGTGTTACCAAACAAATTTAATTTTTGAAAAAGGTTTCAAACAATGTTTTTTTTATAAATAAAAAAAAACAGAAAAAATATTTGTCACCTAGAAAATTTTATGAACAAGAAATGATTTTATCTCCAAAACGATTTTGTGCAACGAGGAAGTTGATAAAAATAGATTTTCGACTAAAATAACTTTTCAAAAATTTTAGATTGTGGCTTCAAACTACCTTTATCTTATAAAAAATATTGTTTCAACAATTTAATTTTTTTTTATAAAAAAATATTCTTTTCAACATTCGATAAATGTTTGAAAAAAATCGAATCGACAGTGTATTATCAAAATATCAAAAGAGGCTCGGATGCTACCCAGCGTGATAACTTAACATCCCGTCTACCGATTTGTCTTGCTTAAAAGTTTGTCTATATGTATCAATTTTGACTAAATTTGCTTTTTTTTCGTAAATTTTATATTTTTATGAAAAAACGGTCTGTTGGATTTTTTTAAATAAAATTACTGAATATCGAAATTACTATTTTCTGTATTTGTATATTTGTAATTTTTGAAAAGCTATTTGAGTCGAAAGTAAATTTTTACCAAGTCGCGAACGTACGGACATACGGACGTACGAACGTACGTATACACGCACGTACATATATCTTTCTAAAAATCTTTTATTTCGACTCTAGGGACCTTGAAACGTCAAGAAATGTCAACATTTTCAATTTGTCAAATCGGACTCAATTCAATAACTTCCTATGGGAAGTTAAAACCTAAAAAAGGCATTTCTAAAAGTCGCTAAACATTGATTTTCGACTCAATTATCTTTTCAAAAATTAAAAAAACTTACTCTAACTTATTTCATCTCACAGAAAAAAAAAATAGTAGGTACGTAAATAGTGCTAAAACTGGTAGCAATTGTCTTACGACTTAAAATCTCGTTAACAAAAATAGATTTTGAAATCAAACAATTTTATCATATGCAAAATATGGTTGGTTATTTTTAAATGTTTTAGAATAATTAACCTGATAACTTTTTCAACAAAGCACGAAAACGTACAAGCCTTTTAACGAGACAGATCAACAGATGGAATGGGAAGTTATCAGTGTGGGTTGCATCCCATCCTGTCTTTTCAAGATAATGGAGTCGAAAATCAGTTTTTACAAATTTATTAAAACATTTTTTAGTGTTTGTTTTTTACTAGTGACATATAGACTAAATACATGGCAAGTATTTTAGTTGTAAAAGAATTCGAACTCGAGATTTTAATCAAACATGACATCAAGATGGTAGAGAAGTCGAAATAAGTGGGCCCCCAATTTCGTCGTCTGTCTGTCATCGTGCCTTCAGCCCAAACCATTAGATCGATTGAGTACAAATATGAAAGTTAAGTTAAAAATTTATTGGTCAAAAATCGAAAATTCGAATTGTCAATAAAAAAAATCTACATCTAAATCTAAATCTACATTTTCGATTTTCTCAAGTTTTTATTGTTAACTTTTATTCTTTCGAAATCAAACAAAGATTTTAGTATTGGTTCAGCAGAGTACCGCTTAAAACACCGTTATTTTGTTTTTAAACTTTCTCATAAACTTAAAAGCCAATCTTTATAACTTGTTCTCTGCAAAAGCCTTTTTATTGTCTTAAACATTTTTGTTTGGATCTTTAAAAAAACAAATTCATTTTTTCGATATCTCTAAAATGGGTTTACAAATTATATTTATAAACAACGAGCGACTTCGTCCGCATTAGATAGTTTTTTTTTGGATAGTAGTTTTTAAAAACCTATGAGCTTTACTGTTATGTACATATGTTTGAATTGTTGCGAGATGTGATGAGGCCATACTAAGTGTGATTGCCATAGGTTAGGTAAGGTTAGGTTAATACATTTTAAGCAGAAGATAGGTTACTGCACTACATTTTTATATACGACGTTTTTTGTTTTCCTGCCTTGGTCAGAACTAAAACATTTTGTGGGTTTGAGACTTGTGAGCCGCTACATATAATTGTCCATGGGAAAACAGTTTTTTGCCAAATTTATACCTGTTACTTTCAGCGTTTGCCCCTGAGCTTTATTTATTGTTATTGCAAATACTGCTTTCAGAGGAAACTAGTCTCTTTTAAACTGAAACGGCAAATCGGTTGAAATTATCGTAATGCGAGGAGTTAAAATATTTTTTTCCTTTTGGGGTGGGAATGCGTTGTTTTCCCGTAATACCAATTTTATCCTAATTCCCATCAGAATGCGTTTTTTTCTCGAGGTAAAAAGTATCCTATATCCTTTCTCGGGTTTCAAAATATCTCAATACCAAATTTAATGCAAATTGGTTCAGTAGTTTAGGCGTGATTGAGTAACAGACAGGCAGAGTTTCTTTCATATTTATAATATTATTAAAAATAAAAATGAAATAGCAATAATTAATTTAAAAAAAAAACGCTGTATCGATTTTTGAAAAAAGAAAATAAAATAATAAATCAATTGACTATAACTAAATTTTGTTTCATTTTTCGAAGACAAACTTATTTTATAGGTAAATTTTTACATTTGAAAATATAAGAACTATTGTTTACAAAGTCATTGGATACTAGAGCAAGTTTGTGGGACAAAGTTCATTATTACTATTTCCAAAAACTTTATTTTTCCTCGCAAAAAATGTTTTTGAAAGGAATATAATTATCTACTTAAATGTACGAGTTGACAAATATTAAGTAAAATTGTTTGATGTATAAGAAACCACTAGTTTCATAAAGTATTAATATGACGCCACAATACACAATAATGTAAAATACAATTTAGTTGTGGTCAAAATACGTCAAAATTCTGCATTACAAAATTCTTCATGTTCAAAATTCCATGGGACTAAAATTTTGGATGGTCTATTTACTGTATTCTAAAGTATAGAACTCTTAAAGCAGAATTATTTACTGATATAGGAAAAACGTTTTTGGGGTTTTAAACACATTTGAAGAAGGCTGTAACAACTTAGGCACACAAGTTTTATAATATTTTGTTGGTTATACCTTATAGGAAGAAATTATCCTTGTTTAAGTTGAAAAAAAAACCTTTTAAAAAGCTTAAAATGCATCGGACAGAACAGAATTATGAAAGTAAAACGTCTTGGAAACACAATTTTGTAATCAGGGGATTTTCTTCTAATTTTTCTTATGTTTTAGTGTATCACTCATGAAGTTACTATTTTCAAACGCTTACCCCCGACCATGGCTGAAAAAAATCCTTCCAGATGGATACATTTGATAGGATGGTGCATCTTTCTATACATTCACATCAAGGAATTTTGGTTATCACTTAACTCCCAACATTTGATGCCGGCTCTAGGTCTATTAGTTTTAAAGTTCTCAGAGACTTTTTTTTTGCATTAACATATCAATATTTTGATTTTCTTTTAGATTATAAATTTGTATAAAATAACTTAAACGCATGTAATATTTTACAGTTTCTATCTTCTTTATGCCTTTTAATTAAATCTGATACAAATCTTGATTTGAAATTGCTCCCAATTTAATTAAATTCGATAGGGTAATTGTTTCGTGAGATATTTTTCTTTAAACTAATTTAATTTTTTTTGTCAAATTCTTTGGATTTAAATTATATTAACCTTGAAAAGTCGAGACAGTTAACCAATTTTGGTTTGACTAACCTAATAATAACTATAATTTTTGTGGAAAAAAGTAGCACAACAATTCTAAATACACATTTTGCAATTCAATACTAAAGCTTAGAAATATTTTTCGAATATTTATCATTTTATGACGAAGAAATCGTTATATTAATAAAATTTATTTTGTTTTAATCATAAGAAATATGTTTTTAATATTTATGGGTATTCACAACAAAGACAGTTTTGAATTGATTTTTATAACCTTCAATTTTTTTAAAAACATAATCCGTCCTAGAAAGGAATCGTTTTAGAGCATAAAATTGTCCTCCAACTCAGACTAAGTCGGAGGTTCCAGTTGAAATTCGAGATACATTTCCATTATCAGAGAGATTAATATTACATAAATGCGTCAAAAATGCTAACCTGACTTTGTGCTGTCACTTAATTGTTTTTTTATCTGGTAAATCCTGGAAATACAAATTTTGTACAAATTATACTGAAATGAATATTTTCATTTAGTTTCTAAAAGTTTTGAATCTGCTAAGTGAATTCGTTTTGGAGCAATCTGGAGCTGTCAAAGAATTAAAAGTAAAATCCTATTCACTTGATCCTATTTCAATTCGAAAAATCCGAATAACTGTTCGAAAGAATAAATTTCGAAGCAAAAATCTTCCGAAACCTTTAAAATCGGAAAATTCTCTGCTCTGAACGAACTCCTCGCTATTGCCATGTGCCTTGATTTTCCTAAAAAGCAATACAAACAATGAAAATCTGTGTTAATTTACAATCAAAGCTCATTATCCCTTGCTGTTAAATCTGACAAAACTTATTTTTGAAAATACAAAACACTTAGGTAATGATAAGTAAAATGCTAGGTACAATCGTATCCTCTAAATATACCATTTTCGTTGAAATTTACTTAATTTTCTTAAATATCAGAAGTAATTTGAATATAACCTACACAATTTTCATGCCAACAAAAAATTATCTATGACCTTTTACCTATTTTTTTTTATTTAATTCTATATTATGACAGAAATACTTTTGTATGTACAAGGATTTATTTAATCCTTTAGAACTTTTGCTCTCTCCATTCTATTCATCATGAGAAAATAGACCAACCAACCAATGCAGAGCTCCATAAAAATATTATATCCTTTACAAAAAGCAAAATGATCTAAATCAATGTCCTTCGTTTGAATTCAAATGCAAAAAGAAAACAAATCAAAATAATACCTATGTACTTTTAGCCCCAAAATGAAAACATACATACTCAATACTCATACGTCCTAAGTATATGCAAATTATAAAAAAGGATAAACAAAAAATCAAACGAACTTTCATTGAATTTTCTCTTCTTTCTGCCTACACACACACACACACATAAAAGGTTGTAGTAACTTCATGGGAAAAGTTGCAATAAAATAAAAAAAATACAATACAAAATGAAACAAGATTAATGCTTTGTATCCTTAAAAAACTTTCAAGGATGCACATCAAATGCACATCGGCTATTAACCCGATTTCATCAGCAACCAACAAACCTCACTCAACAGAGAATTTATTGAAACTTGGTAAAAACCGAAAAAACCAAGTGTTGTCTTATTCTCTCTCAAAAAACTCTCTTAAAGTTTTCGTTTCTGCACAAAATACTCTCCAGCTCTCTCATGAAAATAAGAGCGGAACAAAAATTATCGATGAAAAAGCCAAAAGCACACGCATCTGAATTCTGAAACGAAGAATTTTCCGCAAAGGAATGAATGGAAATAGAAAATCCTACACCCATCTTGTTGTTGTACCGTTCATATCTCTCAGTCTCAGGAACAATCCACAAATCTGCGCTATCGTACTCGTACTCGAAAACTCAACTTGTCCCAAAAACACCAACAACAAACACAACATCGGAAAAACTGATACAAAACACAAAAAAAAACAGCATAAAAGAAAAACCATTGAATTTTCTTTTCGTGCAGAAAATGTGTTACCCGCAACAAACCATTTCAGTTTAGAACGAACGATTTGGGTGCTAAGGTCAGTTCTATCGTGCGGTCAGAACGTGAAAGGTGTGTACCTCAGATAAGAATATACCTACCATAAAGAAAAAAGAAATAATTCTAAAGGAAAATTAAGAATATTATATTTTCCTTTTTCATACAAAAATTCTTTATGAGATGGATTTGGGTTAAGAAAAATATGAAAATTTTTCCATCATCATTAATCGACTTACAGTTTTTATCATTTCCCTACAAAAATTTAGCCCAAATCAAGAAGTGAAAAAAGAAAGAAAATTATCTGATAAAAAAGAAAATTTCACACACGAAGGAAATTTGATCCTTGTTGTGTTTTTTTTGTTGGGTTTTATTTTTCATTGCTCCGTTTGATGTTTGCTCGCTCCCCAAGGATATGTGAAAATTACACATTTTACGCTTGTCGGTGTTAAAAATATGATTTTTATTTTCTAGTTTGTCGATTCGGGGGAAATTCGCGAAAAATCGCATAGCTTTTCAAATTCGGGGTAAAAGAAAAGAAAGAAAGAAAAAAAAGGAAATATTAAAATTAATGTGTAACGATTGACGACAACGTGTTTCGGTGCTTGCTTTTAAGTGACTTGACACACAACAGCTCGGGTCTCCTTGTGTACCTAATGCCGGGGAAATTAAAGAAAATTAAAAAATTGACGCAATGAAATAAAAATAAAAATTCTAAAAAAAATACAACAAAATAACTGCAAATTAAACCTAAATACTCATAAATACTCGTATGTATATAAATTTTCTGTCTAAAAATATTTGTAGCTTTTCCGACACACGCTTGTGGTACATTTTCTTTCCGACAATTTTTAGTTTATCTTCTTATTTATTTTTTTTTTATAAACTTAACATTCAATGAAAATTTTGTAGGATTTTTTTTCATTTTAATAAAATGAAAATAATGAAAAATCGGTCAGAGTTTTGGTTGGTTGATTTTTTGGCTTCGGCAGAGGGTCGTGAAATCTTTGTTTCACTTTTTTGTGTGATGTGAGGTTTTAGTTGACTTATGAACTTGAAGGAATTTATTAAGGAAACTTTTGACACATCAAGTAATAAATTGATTTTTCTGACTTTTTTAAGGAATGTGTTGGGATCATAATTGTAAATTTATGATAAAGTTCACGCTTGATAAATTAAAAAATCTGTCAAAAATCTAAAATATAGAAAAATATTTAAAAACAAAAAATCACATAAATAATTTTTCTTGAGATTTTTTAAAATCTGGAAAACGTTTTTATGAATGGTTGGTTTTAATGTTTTTTTTGTTGTTGTTGCCGGCATTTTTTCAAAATTCAAATTTAATATTTTCAAATAAATATCAAAAGAAATTTCTTTAAGACTTTAATCTTTTTCATAAATGTTTCCCATGTTTCATATGAACATAATATACTTTTTAAGCAAAACAAACATGGTTTTCTTTAATATCTTTGAAAATACTTTGAAACACATGTGGCTTCGTTTCAAGGATTAAATATACACATATGTATATAGAAAAAGTGCTTACCAAAGTTCTTCGACACGGAACTTTTTGTTCCTTTTCTTTTTTGATATTTTTTGTTATTGTTGTCTTGTTTGAAATTGTATGATTTTGAAACCAAGTCCAGGTGTTTTTGCAAAGTCATTTTGTTGAAAAGTTTCAACTTCCTCGAACCTCTCGTTTTGTATACGAGTATATTGTAAGACTTTTTAAGAACACAAATGAAATCTAGAGCAATGCCATGAGTTTGGACTATTTGTATGAAAAGTTTTATTCAAGAAACTTCTATTTGGAAGTGAAAATAGTAAAATGGTCCATAAGAAGAAGAAAAAGTAAAGGATTGTGTTTGATTGGAGGCGGTAGGGTTTCATTTTGTCTTTAAGTAATTTGTGTGTTTAACTAAATGAATGACCAAGTTTTATTATTTAAAAGTGTTTTAGCCAAATTAGTTAAATAAACTTGGACAAAGAAAAAATTATTTCGAGCTGAAAAGTTGTAGCCATTTCACATGGAAAGTTTTAAAGGCTAAGTTTAATTTTTATGTTAACGTCGTTTGAAAACCAAGTGAATTGTGAAGGGAAAAATACTTGTGCATCGAAAATGAAACCATTTATAGTTAGTTTAGAATTATGTTAAAATTCACTTAACATATTTTACGATATCAAATTTGTTCAGAAATGGTCAATTGAGCAGAAATTTGAGTTCTGATGAATTTTTAAAATTTCCCAGTTTGTTGATGTTCAAAAAAAAATTGAAGCAAAATCCATTTCATTAACTATTCTATTAATTAAATTCTAAGATTGAATTTTCTACCATGAGTCAAAAATATGAAAACAGTATTTGATCATTAAGGTCTTATGTGTTTTGAATTAATTTCAAACCTTATTTTTTATTTACGTACAAACATTATGAAAGTTTATAGGAAATACAATTTAAATTAAATCTAGAAAATAAAATGTTTTCAAAAACAGGCATTTTTAAACTGTGGCTCAGTATAGAAAGTTTTTAGCTAGGTAAACAATATAAGGAACAAAAGAGTTTTCAAGATTTTTATTAACTTATTATTGTATTGTTTCCAATCTAACCTTCTACAAAAAGCCATCTCATACGGTTTTTGAAGTTCATCTCGAATACATTTTTTTTTCAAATTCCATTGAAATATGTCCAGTGTAAGAATTTTCTGAGAAGTTTTTGATTGAATTTCAAATTCTTAGTACTCTGTGCTTCAACATATCATATTTTAAAGAAGTGAGTTCTTATTATCTAAAAAGTTTTCAAAGTTAATCATGAAGTTAACAGCGTTGAGCAATATTGTTGAAACTTGGCAGCAATTGCTGTGTTTCTTAAGGTTTATTTGAGACCTGACTTTCTACAGTACATACATTGGATTCAATATCCAAAACTTAGATAGATTAACATTATTTTTTAGTTTTTGTGTCAGCTTTATAGTTAAAATATTTTTGATAAAATTCAAACTAAGTCATTGAAATTTTAGTTGGAAATTTAAGTTTTCGGAAACTTAATTCAATTTTATTGTCCAATCTGGTAGCTTCATATTTTATTATTTTCTTGCGTTCTGAAAAAAGTGAGGAAACCAATTTCTTTAATATATAACTTTTTATTTGAGCATTTGAACTTTTGCTGGACCTTATTTAAAAAATATGAAGTATCAGTAGCTTAAAAGGTGATCTGGGTTCAATCTCTCGCTGCCTGTGCAACCTAAGAAGTGTTTTTCACGGTTTTTGCCTTTTGCGACGAATTGAATTAAAGGACTGAAACTGGTTCCAATGAGCTTAGGAGGAAGCCTCAAGATTCATGTGGTATCACAATGGTCCATTAAACTGGCCTAAGTGTGTCCGTTTCCATCATTGACAGCCACTTTAATCTAACCTAACCTAGTCAAAGTAAAAGCTATTGTTAAGGCGTACAAATGTTATAAACCATACCCAGAAATATTAATAGTTCGTCGATAAAGTCAAAAATGTTTTAAAGTAACTTATTGGCTTCAGTTAAAAGAATGAAAACTTGAACATCAAATTTTAAAATTAATTATTTTATTCTTAGATTTTTTCATAAGTAAAAGGGACAACATTTATTATAGAAAAAGTCCTAAATTTAAGATTATAAGAAACATTGGTTTCACAGAAAAAAGTTATAAGAATACAAACAATTCAAATGGTTACAGTAAGTCTGAGATTTTTCGTTTTTGAAACTAAGTTTCTTGTATTAATTTTAGTTTATGATAAGTTTTTTTTCTGTTGTGCTACAC
The DNA here is from genome assembly GCF_945859685.1 of Eupeodes corollae. Classification (NCBI taxonomy): domain Eukaryota; kingdom Metazoa; phylum Arthropoda; class Insecta; order Diptera; family Syrphidae; genus Eupeodes; species Eupeodes corollae. The sequence continues at coordinate 291,293,679 of NC_079147.1, forward strand.
GTACGAAGCTAATGTCCATGAGATAAAACATAACTTAAATTGTAATTTATGACTTTTAAGTTCCAAATTCAAAAATTTAACTTGAAAATGTTTCTTTTTCACTAAAAAATAAGACAAGAAATTTTAATTCATTTCTATTCAAAAACGAATAAAATAAAAATTTGGTGATACTGCAACTCCTGAAGAACGTAGTAACTTGGAACTCTAAACCATTTGTCAGAAATGGAAGGCACTCACATTTTAAAAGCCGAATTCAAATTGTTAGTTTAAAAAGGCACTTTTCATGATTAAAAATATTCGTCCTCCTTAGTTTGACTAGCTGCTTTGAAATTGCCTGACCCCTAATTTCTGGTATTATGATTTTTTGATTGTTTTCTAATGTCCAAGTTTTCAAGCAAAATAACTATTTGCTCTATTTTTCGTAGTAGGACATTTAAATTTTTTTTTTAAACTATTATGCTGTGTATGTGATAGAGAAACTTTTTTGACTCGTGAGTTTTTAGTTTATAGAACGTCTAAGAACCTTGTTATTGAGTTTCTTCAAAACAAGTTTTACGGGGTTTCGAACTTCAATTTTTTCCAAATTTGATTAAGATATCAATTAAACCACTATTTCAAAAATATTTAAAATGATTGACTTTTATATTAAAATTGAGAAAAACTTACAATTCGAAACTTTCTAAGAAATTTTTGAGTAAAAATTAATAATATCGTTGTTAGGAGACTGAACGTTGAAAAAGAAAGAATTAAAATATCAGAACTTTAAAAAAGAAAAAACGATTTGATACAATTCAATGATTTTCGAATAGAACGTTGCATTTTGTGTTCAAGTTGAAAACACTCACAAAATATATGGTATAAATATTAATTGTTTTTTTATTCCCTTGAATATTTATGCCAGAAATCTCTTTATACAAATTACTTAAACATTTATTTAACCCAGAAATGTATTTTAGTCCGGTAACATTATTTGTGGTTATCAGGATTTATTCCAATAAATTAATTAATTTTTAGTTTTCAAATATAATTCAAACTTTTCTCATTCAACGTAAGTCCATAGAATTCAGTTATAAAATAAGTTTTATAGTTAAAGTTATTTTATAAAAAAACATTTAAATTAAATTAAATTATGAAAATAACCTTTTATTGGAACTGAACAACAAAATTTTGTTTTTCAACTTTTCTCTTAAAATGTTTGATTTACGGTGCTTATGAATATTACGCTAATATAATTAATTTCAATGAAACTGGACTTGAAATTACGTTCCTTTTGACATTTAACATGAATCGCCTTTTTCTAACTATTTTTGTCTAAAGAGAAATTTTAATAACATTAAATTAAAATTTCTCGAAAATAGAAATTTTCATTCGTGCTTGTAGAATTATCAATAATAATTTATTGAAAACGTATTCAACAATTCTCACGATTAATTTCAAAATTTCGTAAAATGTAATCAGAGTTGAATAAGGACTTTTTTATAAAAGGGTTATCAGATACTTCCCCTAAAATGTGGAAGCATAATTAAAATGTTCACCATAACAAGTGATGAAACTTGAAATTTGATCATAAGCCCCTCAAATTCTATAAATACAAAGTTAGAACTTGGAAGTCGTTAATTGCTTTGAGTAAATTCATTGTTAATTTGTAAAGAAAAATAAAAAAAAAAAAACAAAATGCAAATTAATCGGTATAATAAATTTCACACCACATTTTGTGTGCATTACAATAATTATTTGCAAATGAAAACTCAACCCTGCAGCCAAGGTTAAAAGAAAAATCAACATACACACAAAAATTCAAAATTAGATATTCTTTAAACTCTTTCCAATTTTTGATATTTTCTTTTATTTTATTTTTCCTGTTTTTGTTTTCCTTAACCCCGAATAAAATTGTATGCTTGATTTTTATTTATTTTGTATATAATTAAATTTTATTATTCTTCTTCTTCTTGCTTATCTCATAAATTATTTATTTCTAACCCAACCAGATGAACAAAATATTTCTATCTTTTCTTTAAATCAGCTGCATGAGTAAGACTTCTATATAACTGTATATCATCTATATTCACACTCTCTCTTTATATTTTATTCACCAAAGTAAAAAAAAACACACACAAAAAAAGAAGAAAATAATAAAGTCAAAACAACAACAAGTGGAAAATCTCACAAAATATTAAAATAAAGAAAAATTACAAAAAAGCAAAGAATTAAAATTAAATTTAAAAATAGATCAAAAGTTTTGTTTATTTATGTTTGCTTTTTCCTCTACATAAAAAATATCGAATGAAAATTCGCAAAATAAAAATCTATTCTGTGTGAGTGAATTTGTGCGGTTGAATTAAATTAAAATAAAATAATACAACAAAATAAAAAATTCATAGCCAAAAATTTATAAAGATTTTGTGCGAAATTTTGTTTCGTCCAGTTCTAAAAAATAAAAAGCAAAAGAAAATTTCGCCTCATTTTTAAAACTGTTGCTGTCAAAAAAAGGGTAAGTTTTTCCTCAACTAAATTATCATGAAATGTGTTTATTTTTATTGATTAAGAAAAACAACCTGTTGTTGGGTGTTTTTATTTTTTGGTTCAATTGAAACGAAGAAACTATTATGATCTTCGTTAAAGTTTCGTTTAAATTTGCATAAATATAATACACCGGGGAGTACTTCTTTATTTCCGGTTTGTAATGGCGACCGACTACGGACGGTTTGGGCGTAACGACAAATTTTCATCGGACTTTACTGATTAGATTGTCTCCGGATATTTATAGCAAGTGTCTATATGTCTTTTGCCAATACTTATTTAATCCCCTACAGCCCCTAATGGCATGCAAATTACATACACTCGTGTCCATAGGGATGACGAAATAGGGTGGGGTTTGGGTGCTTAAAAACACATATGCATACCTACCTACACACATAGAAGTCGAGACCATATTATCCTGAGGGTTGGGGTGGATGTATAAATATTTTGTGGTTAAAGTTAGTCATTATGATGGTGGGGTTTATATGAGCGCCTTTGGGATATTTTCTTTGGTCTCGGTGGGTTTTTAGATGTTTTTTTTTTATTCTTTTTGTTGTGCTTTTTTCTGGCATCATATATAATGTGTTGTGGTTATATTAAAATAACTTAAAACACATGTTGTGGGCTAATATTTTATACACACATAGAATTCAAAAGTAAATTAAACTTTTGTATGAATATTATAAAATGCGTACCTTCCCTAAATACATTTATTAATAATAATGTCCTTTAAGAGTCGTAGTCGAGGTAAATTTATATTGTTTTAGATGGTATTTAATTGTTTCGTGGTTCAAGTTTGAATTTGTGTTAAAATTCTTTAACTGATTGGCATATCAAATCAGGTGAATTATGAAGGAATAATAAAAGATGAGGAATATACATTGCACCGCAAAAGGGTGTTAATTATGTTGTAATAAATTAAGTTTTCTTTTTTAGCAAAGAGGGCAAATGTGGTTGAAATTTTACCTCATATTTTGGCTGTTGGTTGCTTAGGTTGAGAGGTGTACTTCAGACTTTAAGTGTTTTTGAACTTAACCAAAAACATTGCTATTTTTATCTTTATCATTAGTAACTTTCTTTGCAGTTCAAGGTTGAAAAACAAAAGGTTTAAAGTGTTAAACACAATCTTAAGGCAAACTCAGCCATTAATGGACATTGCAAGGTTATTTGGGAAAAAGATTTTACCCACAAAATTTGGAAGTACTTTTATTTAAAAAGTCAGGCATACTTACTGTTCTCTGGATGATAATTAAATTTATTAGTCTGTTAGACCTATAATTTACAAGACCTCAAGGGATGTTTGTTTATGCTTAAACACAGTGCCAGCGTTAGATAAATAGGGAGGGATTTATGAGGAGAATCCGGTAGGCATTAGTCTTAAAGTTCTGAATATCAAAATTGGATGGAAACTCAGAGTTGGGCAAAGTATTTCACATTCTCGATGTTTGGTGAAAAAAAGAATGCCTTTACTTGACAGTAAGTCTGATATCAAACTCAAGGGAAAACTGACAAGCAAAAACTCCTGGAAGTGCAAATATTACGACTGAATTTCCAAATGACTTCCAAATGCATTTAAAAATAAATCTTTTAAATTTAGTTTGTTATCTCGATTCCATTTCACAAAATAAGAATCTGTTATGGATATTGAAAAACTCTATTTTCAGAATTTTTATAATTCACTTCCTTGGTTCTGTATTTTTTATTATTGTTTTTAAAAAGGTCATTTGTTTTCTCCAAGAATTAATTTTGTTTGTTATTTTATTTCTGGAGGCACTTATTCGCTGAAGCTTTGTTAGCTGATTTTTCATTTCTTTCGAATTACTAATATGAATTTGTGGCACTGGCATATATCTACAAACGTTTTTGGATTTGAATAATTGACAATTGCGCTTTTAATTTAAACATCTTATTTAAGGTAATAGTCTATTGCATTTTGAGACTTATTTATGATCAATAAGCCAAATTGTGCATACGTGTTAGAAATATATGTTTTAAAAAAAAACTATTGCAAATATAGCGGTCACTATAGCGTTAACACATATTTTTGTTTGTAAAATATTCAACAGCTAACGATTGAAAAGGACTTGAAAACTTTCTTTTGAATAAATTTACTAACAAACAATATTTTTGAAATTATAATGAACAAATGTAAGAGATTTGATTTCGAAAAGTCCTAAATTAGGGTATTAAAAAAAAGTTTTTACAAGTACAAACTACGAAGTCTTTAAAAATGGTAATCGCTTTTATTTGGTATTGAAATTGTTCAAATTTACTTCATAAATGGTTAAGTTACAGTCCGTAAGCTAGAAGCAAATTTTGGAGCATTTTAAAGTACCTTTTCGGCCAAAAATGTGAAACTCGTGGTAAACTTTGAGCTGTTTGGGCAAGCTTAATGATATAAGGAATCGAAAGCGTGTCAAATCTCTGTAAACATTTTTTTCGATCTTATTACACATTTATTTATTATTTTTGATCAATAAATCAACTTTTCCTTTAAAACTGAAGAAAGTAATACGTTCTATGAGTGTAATATGGCGTAAACACATGTTTTGTCAAAATTATTTGAAGTAATTATCAAACAATGAAAGAGCTTTTGTTAGAAAAAACAGGTTTCTGGGCTATGTAGGCAGTTTTGACTCCACTTTTGGAGCTGCTATGTTCAATTTTTTGAAAAGTATGAATTTCTAAAAATTGAAATAAATATGGCTTGGCATTGTTAAAGTTCACTAGAAAAATATGTTAAAGTCACAGTACTCAAAACTGGTATTAGTGAAGGCGGGGAAAACTTTGAGCTATTGGGAAAAGTTGGTGTTGTCAAGAATCAAAGCCCTGTGCCACACAAAATCAACAATTCTATATTTGTCGATTCCTCATTACTTACTTACTTACTTAAGGTGGCGCTATAGTTCGGGGATGGACCTGGGCTTCAACCAACATGAGCCTCCAGCTAGCTCGATTACTAGCTAGCATTCTGCAGTTTCGCACGCCAAGTTGGTTGAGGTCTTCATCCACCTGCGTGTGCCACCTTATTAGCGGTTTTCCTCTACTACGTCGTCCCTCGGAATTGGATTCGAAACCTTCCGGGCTGTAGGGTTGATGTTCATTCGCTTTAAATGACCCAGCTATCTAAGTCGTTGGACTTTGATTCTGTTAACTTGGACAGTGTCGCTGTAGAGCACATACAGTTTGTCGTTATATCATCTCCTCCGTTTTAAATCTATGCAGACGGGACCAAAAATCACCTGAAGAGTTTTTTCTCTCAAAACATTTTAAGACGATCTCATCTTTATTTGATAGGGTCCAGGCCACAGTACCATAAATGAGAACCGGGATGATGAGTGTCTTATAGATTGTGATGACTCTACTACTCATTTGCCTTCTAAGTCCTCAACTACCTCAAAGATATTGCTGTCCATGGTGACGCTTTGTCCAAGACGTCGTCATTCAATGTCCTTTTTTGATGACAGTGTGTACCTTATTCTGTATTGATTTTTAAAATTGTTTAGTCAACAAGGAAAACTACACCATATTTTTGCATACAAACTTATAGGTCTTAAGACTTTTAAGATTCAGTTAACACACTGAATTTTGAAAGGCATGCAAATTAACTATGTCTTTATTTAAAAATTACTTTCTGGGATGAGGCTAATTTTTAATCAGAGAGGGTACATTATCAGCAGAATTGTTACATTTTGGGCTAAGAAAATAAAAGAATGAGTGTTGAAAAGTTTTTCCATTCCTAATACTACTTGTATGCTGGCAGTTTGGTTGAAACATACTTATTCCATAATAAGGCCAGTGCAGCTGTTAAATGAATTATGTTTACGAGCTTTGACTTATGATTTTTGTGCGACCAGCTTTGGAATAATGTAGTACTCGTGGCGTGATGGTTATTGTGTAAGGCTGTCAATTAGAGCGTTCAATCACTTTTTTCACAGGAACTGCCTCCTGTAAAGAATTGACAAATCCTCCAAGGGTGCTTGTTATCATGAATAGTGCTTTCTCGAATTAGAGATTGGGATTCGGCTTAAAACTGTAGGTCCCCTCCATCACTGACAACAATACTCACACATATGAATTGTTATTGGTTGTAAGTCGTTGCACCACCTAATTTATGTGTTAAGAATTGGAAGATAATGATGTTAAAACAAGACAAAGGAATATCCCACACAAGTAGCAAAAAGGCAGCATCTTTGCAACAAAAGTTCCCTGGAAGAGCTATTGTTCTAAAAGATAATCACAATTGCAAAATCTTCTGATTTAAGACTTTCAGCTTTGAAGCTATGTGTTCTGTGACAATGCTTTAAAATTGATTTAATACATTAAAGATTGACCAGTTATCACGAATGCTTTAAATTTGAATCCATTTTGGATCCTCTCCTTTACAGTGAATTGATTTCGCTTAAAAACAATTATCTGTTTCGTAGTATTAAAAAAAACACTTATTGGAAAATCCTGTAGACATGGAGTTCTACATGATCCGAAATGAATATTACAACCATTTAGGGTTAAGTCATTAAAGAGTTTAAACTAACTAGTGAGTACTCAAAAGTCATAAATATTCCAGTTCTTCTTCTATTACACTATTTATTAAAAAAAAATCACTTTTTTTAGTTTATTGAATTTCATCAAACATAAGTACATCGGGTCAGCTAGCGTCCATCGTTTTTTATAATATGCTATTAAAATGTGCAAATTTATACTCATATTCATGAGTCTCAATATTTTGTTTGCATTCTTCATTTATGTAGTTATTAAATCTGCTTTTGAGCACACTTCATTACCAATCCAATATTTGTCTGTCTTTTTGTTTTTGAAATTCTTAGTCAGAGGCGCAAAATTGCTTTGATCATTTCATAAGATTGTTTAAATGTCAAAAAAGTATTCCTTGGCTTTGGTCCAATATTTGGATGTTTAAAGCAAATGATTGTCAAATTAAACATCCATTATATTTTCATAGACATGTTTTTCGAACATATGAATATTGACGATTATTTATGATTGACATTAAACAGTATATAATTATTATTTTAATAGATACTAAAATTTTGAAAATATGTGTTACCACATTTTATTGAAGACCTTCTGTGACATAAGTATTTAAAAATTGCAATACAAATATTTGAAACACACATATTTTTAGCCGATATACATAAATTCTTGCATTATAGTTTCATATGTTAAGACTTAGAGATATTTTAATTTGAGCTGTTTCAAGTCTTTTGTTTATTTATCTTGAATCCGGAGAAAGACATTTTTAGTTTGTTCCCAAACACTGAAACACAAGTTAAATCACATTCCAACTTTTTAACTTCGTCTCTAAGTAATCAAATTATGATGACTTTAAGAAGGTACTTTAAAGCTAAAGGCGGTTCCAAAAAACTAAGATAAAGTTGTAGAAAAGGAAGCCGCTGAAATTCATGAGCTTAAACTTACTTTTTTAAGGAGTTTACAAGTTTAATCAACAACTTATTTTCAGTGAATTCAATCTTTATTTCCCGAGTTAAATTCATTTCCTCAGAATTTCAACGAAACATTTTAATTGATTCACAATCACTTTCATTATATATTAAACACGGAACGACATCGAACGAAGGAAGGTCGGTCCTGACACAACGAAAAGAAAAAAGTTTTCACCGCTCGAGTTGTGTTAACATCCTTCCCTATCAAGGACAAGACCGACTTTTGTCGTTATTTTATTTATTATAACTTACTACCTGTGGTTGGTTTGGCTCTTGGTATAGGCTATACGACGCGACGTATAAGGCTTCAAGTTAATTGCTGAAACTTTTACAAGCACCAAAGTGTTTATCTTCCTTTTTTTGTTTTATCAGTTATTTTCTTCTTTTTTGTTGTTGGTTATTGCTTGTTCATGTTCATGACGTGACGGTGATGGTGGTGGTATGGTCAAGTCGATGAGACAAACTTAATTACAAAGTAACTCCCTTTTATGTACAACTCGCGTATACTTATTCCTACCTATGTACCTTCTGCTATTTATTTCCAAGCGATTGAACGGCAATTTAATTTTATTGAATATATTTTTTTTTTCCAACAACGAAACACAGCAACATCAGCAGAAGAGTTTCCATTGATGTTGCGTTAAAATTGAACCCATCAACATTATCCTGGCAGACAGGAAGCTATGTATATATTTTAAAATTTAAATAGAGAGTGCTAGAAACTTTTGTTGGTATAACTTTAAATGAATTTCAACAAAATGTAATACAAAACTTAACTAAATTTTTTCGCATCCGCCATTAACACCTGTCCAATGGAAATTGTGTGTTTTCGTTGTTCATCATTTTTCTCAGGGGAAATCTCACCAAGCAACTTGGTGGTGGCTGTCAGGTTGTAAATGATTTTCAATGAATAAATTTTGTAAATTTATAGATACATACATTTTAAATATTTATTCATAGATTAACTAAATGCTCATAAATAAAATACGATGATGAGCTAAGCGTTGAAAGTTCAGTTCAGTTGCAGTTTAACGATAGGAAAATATGGAGGAACTAAATAAATAAAATATTTTCAGAAAGTGGATTAGTTGATTAGTTCTGTAATACTGAGGTTTTTGAAATTATTTGACTGCTTATATATCATTCATATGTTTAATTGAATGTTTCAATATTTTCGATGAACAATCAGTTTTAAGCGAAAAGAATTGTTACATATTTTAACAACGGTCACTCTGGCGTATACGTAACTTTTTTTCTGTTTCACATTTGCATTGCAAAATGACAAAAAATCGTGTGAAATACAATGTTGAATGGGAAATTTAGAGATTAATTTTTACCTATTCTAAAGGGTATTTCCTAAAAATAATTATCTTTTAACCTTTTCACCCTCTAAAACTTTTTCTACGATGAATTCAAATCATTTGTATATAAAATTCAATATTTGAATGTATTTTTTTTGTGTTAGATAGTTAAACTTTAACATCAACAACATGCTTTTCCGGGACTTAGATTAATGATGCACAGGTATTTGTTTATTGGTGTTATCATAAACCTTGTTCGTAGAAATCTAAATGTTAAATTTATATAAAATAAATTTTAAAAAAGTGCAATTTAGAGGTTTTTCGTATTTCCAAATATATACAAAACACTAACACATCACATCGCACTAAAATTCAAACTTTTATACAAACAATTTTATATTTTTGCATTAGCTGTGATGTATGTGGGTGTTATGGCACTAATTTATTATCCATGATTTGTTTTTGTTTAAATTCAGATTCAGATTTTTGTTTTCTATCCAAAATATCTACTCATTTATAAATCAATACGAGTATCAGTTTAGTAATTAGGAGAGGAAAAACGCAGAAAAAAAGAAACTATATTTAATTAAGAGAAATATTTTGAATGCATGTTACTCTCAATGTGTATTTAAATTAAATCATGTTAATTGGTGTCAAACAATATAAATATTAAAACATTTTAAAATAATGTTTATTTTCTAAATTGAGCAGACAAAAAAATACATTGGACTGTTATATTTTGATGTGATTTAGTTAATTTGTTTTATGTAATTTTGTACTTATTTAACTATTTTCTATAGAAAACAAAATTAGAAAAAAGGATTTATCAATTTATTTAATTTAGAATAAAGTTAAAATTGGTGTTCATGCGTTTGTAGGTAGCTTATTGACGTGTTAAAAGTACATGAGTTTTGAATGTAAACACCAGTTCATTGCCCGGAGGGATGATGTCAATCGTTAAATTAATTTATTTTCCTGTTAGATTTGTGTGTTAGGTGGGAAAAGCATTTTTGACCCAAATGACATACATATGTTTTAAGTTAAGGTTCAATAGTGTTTATTCTAAATGTGAGTTTTGAAACATTTAAACTTAATTTAATTGTTAGAATTTTCTTTATAAGAATTTTCATGTTTTTTAAAAGTTTCTCGTGAACTGTGCATACAAATATCTATCTTTTAAATTACAGCATTAGTTTTTCTGATGCAACGCATAATCGGTACATTTCTACCATAATTACTTCTAGAAAAAGTCTCCCATAAATGAAAGCCTATACGAAGGCCTCTACTCGAAAAATAAAATTTTATTTGCTCTAGCAAGTAAGGACACATAATGTGACTACTTACTATATTCTTTTTCATCATAATAGAAAAATACTTTCTTCTGACTTAAAGCGCTTGCATACCAAAAAGTTAACATCTCACATTATTTAGAAGGATTGTTTGCTTATTTTATGTTGTATAGACGAAATGAGTAGAGATTTTTACTTTCTTACATTATTGGATTATACACAAATAGTATACAAATTTGCTTTAATCATTTACATATTTCAATTGACACTTACTTCAGAATAAATCTGACATTAGGAACAAATTTTAGAAAAATTTCACTAAATTTGTTTGAAGTCTAGATGACTTTTAAAAAGAAAATCAATTAATGACAACATAGTTTTTAAAGTTCCTTAAAAACTATATTAGCTTAAAATATCATTTGAAGGGTATACATGTAAAGTTTTAATTTTGAGTTACATCCCAGCATCGTTTTTGTTTTTTATTTTTAGATTCTAAGAGTTTTTGATCACTTGAATTGAGTTGAGTTAATTTCGAGTTAAAATAACCTCCTGACTAATTAGACCCGAGTGACGTAATTAATTAATTTTATTTTATGTTTAAAATGTACGGATATATTAGTATGTACATGTATGGCACTCTTTAAATACTATTATTTGGGAATTTTTGCACTAAAAGTTTTTTAAGTTTTCACTGAGTTTGGCAAAACTTTGATAATTCCAAATTTTAATCTGAAACTGTGAATGCCTTAAAGAATTAACACTGGGACATTAGTACGGTTGTATTGCATTTTTGCGTAACACATTGTTTCCAAGACTTTCCTTTTCACGAGACTCATCTTAAGATTTAGTTTATAGCTCAAATTATTCAGTGTCCATAAATGTTATGTTAAGAATATTAAGATTTTTTACATTTTCTAGAATTTAAATTTGGAAAAGCAATAAACATTTATTTAACTTTTAAATTTGTATTATCATAAACTCAGAAGCCATATAAATTTTAAAAGTTACTGAAATGTAAAGCGGCCATTTTGTGTAAAATTTTAAGAGGTTTTTTTAAATTTGTCTGCAATTTGAAAAACACATTTTTTAATTAAGTAAATAAATTCAAAATTTTACTAAAACGTTTTAAAATTTGCGCAGTTATACAAAAATTGATACGACCATTAATTATGTAAAATGCTATTTTAAATAAAAACTGTTTTTAAAAATTCATTGAAATCCGTCAGAAATTGATATAAAAATTAAATATTCGATTCCAGTTTTTAAAAAAGTGAAATGTGATTATTTTCTCGGCATTTATTTAGTTCATGAAGCTGCTTTAAAAAAAAAACTTTTAACCTTACAAATTTGTGTGAATTTCTTTAGTTTTTGATTGCAAGATTCAGTCAAACCTTTTAACGAACTTTTAAAAATATTTAATTTTTGAAAGGAAGTCATGTTAATTACGTAGATATGGTTTAACGCATAAAAATAACATTTGAATAAAAATGTACGTGTGCACCATAATTTTAAATTCAATGCACAAATCGTGTTTTAGAAAATGTTTTTTATTAACCTGCGAGCATTGTTCTAAGGGACCTACAGTTTTTTAAGCCCTATACAAACGGTTAATTTGAGAAAGCACTTTTCATGACAAGAATAGAAGGGTTTGTCAATTCCTCTCAAAACGCAGTACCAGTGACAAAAATAAACTTAAGATGGCACAGGAATGGCAGGACAGTCCATCGCACTTACCATCATGCCACGGGTACTACACGTTTCTTAGACTAAAAGATTAAAAAAAAAACAAATAATCATCTTATCTTTAAAATTCAAGTTATACAATCTGCGTCGATTGAATATCCACAAACATTTCTGAATACACTTTGTATATTTATTCAAATGTTTATGGTTATTGTGGTGTTGATGCTATCTTTTACCTTAAAATGTTGGAGACAGAATTTTTAAAGAATCATCTACAATCACAGATTTTTATTTGGCCCAGTTAAAAGGCTTTATTGCTATAAATTTGTTTTGAGTGAACTGAATATACATGAACTGATACTACTTTGCGAATGTTCAAAATTTTTGCCGAAAAGCATAGAATTTACACCATAACGCCACGTATTTTGTACATTTTTATTTTTAAAATAATAATTTTACTCTTAATCCTATTATTTTGTTCTTTCTATATTTTTTTTTTTTTTATCCGATGGAAATCTTCAAAAGACACTCGGTAAGAATAGGTACCGAGTAGTGTGGGACTCTTACCGCACTAAAACCACCGGTGAATCAGGACCAATCTATGAAAGATCGACAAATGATTTTTATTTCTTAATTTTTAAATCGCATTGGGGGAAGTTTAAGGTTATAACACTTTCCCGTAGCTTTTAGCCCATCAGCTCATGAGGCTTGGTTCTTCTTAATCTCCGAACATTGTCTCGTACATTTAATACGGTCTCCATTTCAGAGTTAGTATGACTTTGCAGTCGCTGATTGTGTGATACAGCGTGTTTCTTAACCACTTCTGTAACCATTTCAATTTGAAGGTCACGATGTAGATCGCTATTTCTTAAATACCAAGGGGCATTTATTATTCCACGAAGGACCTTGCTTTGGAATTTTTGGATGGGTTCAGCATTTGTTTTCTTTGTACAGCCCCATAGGTGGATGCCATATGTCCAAACGGGTTTCAATACATGCTTATATAACATTAGTTTGTTCTGGATGGATAGGTCAGAGTTCTTTCCTATTAACCAGTACATTTTTCTTTCAATATTGCAGTATCATCAGCAAAGGTAGCCATGATAGCGTTGATGTCCACTGGAATATCCCTTGTATATAACAGATACAGGGTTGGTCCTAGGACACTTCCTTGTGGTACACCGGCTTCAATTTTCTTAAGTTCCGAGTAATTTTGGTCGTACCGTACTCTAAAGAGTCGGTTCGTAACGTAGGATTTCAGTATTTCGTAGTACTGCCTGGGGAAGTCCCTATGCAGTTTGTACTCAAGTCCCAAGTGCCAAACCTTGTCAAAAGCTTGAGCAACATCTAAGAATACAGACGAGCATACTTGTTTTTCTTCAAGTGCCTTTTCCACAACATCCGTAATTCGATGCATTTGGTCTATCGTGGAATGTTTATTTCTAAATCCAAACTGATGGCTCGGAATTAGTATTCTTTCTTCAATTATTTTGTTAAGCCTTTTCAGTAGCTGTTTTTCAAAAACTTTTGCCATGATTGGTATAAGCGATATTGGTCTGTAAGATGTAACTTCTGTTGGTGGCTTACCTTGTTTAGGTATAACAATGACTTCCGCAATTTTCCAATGATGTGGCACATATCTTAGTTTAAGGCATGCGTTTATTATAAATTGGAGTTTCTTGAAGGCTATAAGAGGCATTTCTTTCAGAACCTGAGCAGTTATAAGATCGTACCCTGGTGATTTTTTGTTTGACAAATTATGTTGACACATGCTTTTTACTTCTTTGAGCGTGACAAAAGGTATTTCACATTCGTCGTTTTTCTCAACAAACTGTAAGGGATCTGTAGTTGTGCTTGCTGGGAATGGCTTGAAAACATTCGCGAGATGTTCAGCGAAGAGATCAGCCTTTTGTTTCGGGTTTCCGATCCATTTACCATCTTGAGATTTTATCGGCGGGTTTTGTGTCTGAGGTCTTTTTAGGCGCTTAGCTGCTTTCCATAAGGAGTATTCTGTAGAAGCATCCGTCGTCAGACTTTTCAGGAATCTACTTAGTGAATCATTTTTAAACTCACAGATTCTTTTTTTTTAATTCGTTGTTAAGACGGTTAAAAACTACCTTATCATCAGGGAATCTCGTGGATTGCCATTTTCTTCTAGCTCTTCTTTTTTTCAATATCAACTCCTTTATTTCGATAGGATATTTTATTTCTTTTTCTCTCGCATTCGAAATAGTTGGAGTACTTTCTTTTGCAGCCTGCTGCACATCAGCAATAAATTGTTCTACTTCATGATCAATTTGTTCAATTGTTTGCATAGGGGATCTTAGGTTTATAAAATTTTCAAGTTTGTCTCTGAATTCGTTCCAGTTTGTTCTGTTATTCTCGAGCTTGGGATTACTTTTTTCTATTATTTCTGTATCGCTCAGTGATAAAATAACTGGAGTATGATCTGATGATAAATCGTAATTACCTTCGACAATTACATGATTTCGTTTATCATCTGACTCCATATAATAACACTTCTAGGAATGCCCATCAGTTTACCCATGAGCCCAACTTTAGCCGTGCTATGAAGCACGGAGAATAATTTTTTTGCCGTACTACACGAATGTCAAACGCCTTGCCACGCTCTATCTTTCCCTATCATTGGAATGTTCAGCAATTAAAAATCAATGTACACCGACACCTCCTGTCCAACCCTTAAACTCTATTAAAGGTATATAAAACCCTTAAAGTGTTCGATAATTATAAAAAAAATTGTACTATAGTAAAAGTCTTTATTGGCCTCGTCTTGTGACCAGTCCTGACTGAAATAAGAGATTGTATAAAGTTTACAGAAATACACTTCGTTGTAATTTTAGATTTCAGCATAAAAAACACAAAACATGGTTTCTTTTTCAAATAACTGCAAAAGAGGTTTAAAGTATCACATTTTAGTAAACTCTTTGTCGATATTAAAAACATTTTAAAGCCCTGCAGCAGAGAATTTTGTATTAATAAACAAAAATTCTTTTTCATCGGATTCTTGTCTCAACAGTTTAGAAAGTAAACTGACCCAAAACACGACTGACTCTCACTTTGAAAACCATTATAAACGCTTCTCAACAAACAAACAAGCCAACAACTTAAATGTCTATTTGAAGAAGAAAATTTAATAAAATATAATCTTCACCTAGAAAAAGTTGTAGATCGTCTAACCCCCCAAACTGCATCAAGTGTAGGAATTCATATTGCTTGAAAAAAAAAGTTTGTATACCTTCACCTAGCCCTACATAGCTCCTAGAGTAGTTCATTTAAAGATACTTTCCAAAAGAATCCTTTCGACCGAAACGAAACAAAGCTTTTTGGGGCACACAGACTCTCAGTCACACAGACCTACAGACATCTTTCAACAATCAGATAGATTCTGAGTAAAAAAGCAAAAATGAAGAACAAAAAAGTCAACTTCCTCCTCGTCCTTCCTCGAATGTGAACGCAATAAATGTTTTATAACAGAATTTGATTTTAATTTCAAAAAGAGTGCAAATATACTTCTTATATAGATTTTTGTGTGTGTTCATTTTAACAAGTCCTTCTCACATAACATCTTCATTTTATTCCGGTCGGTTTGGTGAGTGGTGGATGTGCAGTCTTTTACCTATTTTTAGAGATATGTCCCTCGGGAAATGGTTTTAATGAAAGAAATCCTTTTCTTTTCACTCTCTGGGTTTTCTAGTTCAATGATTGCCTTGAGTTAGGTTTGTGAAGTCCCTGTTTCTGTCTCTGTTCGTGTCCGTTTCGATGTCGATGTTGGCATCATGAGGGCTTCAACAGAAGGAGCTTATATTTCTTTGGAATTGTTGAAAAATTGACATAACATTGTATCAATAAAATAAGTGGATTCTTATAACAATTCATTCATCACACGCAGTCAGAGAGAATCACAATCAAAATCAGAGTAATATCTCCTTGATGATGATGATGTTGTATGTGTAGGTAAGTCTATCGTCCTTGTGCCGATGACCTGGAAAAAACAGGAATAAAACCGTTTCTCTATAGCTTGGCTTTGGCTTTAAGGAAAAAACTATGTGCAAAGATTGCCAAAGTTTGCCTTTCTTCCACATGGATTTTCTATTCGTTATATTTCGTCTTTTCATTCCTTTTTCTTGTATGGTATTTGACAGTGTTGACCTTTGGGTGAAAATGAAGAAAATCAAGACCGACCGAACGTTTATGTTTTGAGATGATTCGAAATATAGTCAAGTGGAACCGGAGATTGGAGTTGAAGCGCAAAAAATAACAACTTGAGACTCCTTTGATGCGAAATATCCTTCTTGTTCTATTTATATATGGATACTTCTATTTTGTCGTCGTATATTTGAGTGAACATTTCTTGGTCCTTTTCTTTTTTTTTTTGGGTGAGTAAAGTGTGTGAGGAGTGAAGTGTGGGGAAGGGGGGAGGTTAGGATCAAATAAGTTTTGATTTTGTTCTCTCTTCCTAAGCTATTCAAATATTTAAAGAAAAAAGCAATGGGCGTTGGTTGGTTGCATAGAGCTCTACTGTACATTTGTTCAGTACATTTATGAACTCCTCTCCCTCCTAACACAATGGCTCTGATGGCTTAGACTACATCATCAGACTCTGTACTGTTTTGAGGGGTTGAAAAGGATTGGGCAAGGGTATTCAGGGTATATGACAAAGTTTGTGGTAAAATCCAATATAATCAAATCGACACGTATTTCATTTTATATGGCCATTGTGATGCGATGAGCAAAATTGAAAGGATTATATTGCGGCAGCAGCAGCGGCGGTAGTGATGGGCGGAGGTATTGGCGTTGGTGTTGGCGGTGGAGTCGACATTGGACATAGGGAATCGAGAATGGGAAGCTTGTTATATTATGATGATGATGATGATGGTTGGGTTTTTTCGGTTGAGAGGTTACAATACAAATTTTAGTTAGGGTGGTTTTATCGAAAAATGTATTTTAAAATTTTTGATGGCAGAGAAAAAGCACGTACAAGTTTTCATCGTATCGTATAACTGTATTGAATGATGAAATTAATAAGGCTAGGTTGATATTGTCGTCGTTACTATGATGATATTGGTTTCTATTTCTGAATTTTGATATGTACTGTCCAAATAAAATGCTTGGTTAAGAGTGTACTTATATCGACGTTATTATTAGATTCCAAGGAAATGTTATTTTATTTAAGGTACCTTTTGAATTAGTAATCAGGAAAAATTACAAAAATGTTGTTGTTTGCATAACTTCAATAAAAAAAACTGATAATTGATGAGATGTAACCAAACTCACACTGAATTTTGATGACATTTTATATTTTTAGTTGCCACTAGTTTGACTTTAACATATGAGCAACAATAAGTTAAAAACGATGTCACCGAAGAAAAAGTGATTTTATAAGTCTTTCGAAAGTTTCTTTAACCTCTGGCAAAAAATTATGGAAAAACCTGCGTGAAATCGGTATTGGCAAACAATCTAAAAAGGCTGTTGGTGACGTGGGTTGTGATGCACTCAACAAAATGTTTACGTCCATGCCCTTAAACGTTGCTTCACCTATTCATTCTCTTACTTAGGATGAACCAACTGCTATCAACAGCTCTTTGAGTTTTATAAGAATACAAGAGGAAGACATTGTAGAAGCAATAATATGGATTAAATCTAATGCCACTGGGTTGGACCAAATGGACCCTAAGTTCTTGAGACTACTGCTTCCATATATACTGCGCTATATAACCTACATACTTAACAGCATATTGACTACTTCCAAAATGCCTTTAGAATAGAAGAAGGCTAAGATTATTCCCATACCCAAAAAGCAAACAGATACTGCTACAGAATTTCGGACGATTGCCATTCTTCCGTTTCTTTCGAAGGTGTTTGAAAAAACTATTCTGGGGCAGATCCAAAAATTACAATTACAATCAACAACCTGTTAAGTACCTGTCAGTCTGGTTTTCGACCTAAGCGCAGCTGCAAATCCGCCTTACCTTTTGTAACTGATGAAATAAGAATGGCTATGGGCAGTGATCATGTTACATTGCTAACACTGTTAGATTATTCAAAGGCTTTTGACACTGTTAACCACTCAATTCTTTGTAGAAAGCTGCGAATTAACTTTGGGGTTTCCTTAGAGTCCTGTAAGCTTCTTTTTTCGTATCTCAGCGGAAGGCCAATGGATACTCGTCCACATTTCTCAATGTTTTGAGTGGAGTGCCACAGGGATCTATCGTTGGACCAATCCTCTTTTAACTTTACAAAAATGAGTTACCAAAAGTTGCTAAACATTGTTTAATTCATCTTTATGCTGATGATGTGTAGCGCCTGATAAGTCGAACTTTTGGGGATAAAAATGATGTCGAACGATTTCCGCCTTAACCCTTTTAAATCTACATCCGTCCCCATCTATCGCAAAAACTTTGATCTATCGGGTTTAAACCTGTTGAAACTTGACGACAAAACCATTGAATATGTTAGCACTGCTAGAAACCAAGGAGTAGTATTCAATCGCACTCTCACTTGGGATGACCACCTTAATAGTGCCTTTGGTAAAGTCTATGGAAGTCTCCGCCTTCTTGAAGTCACTCGAAATTTCATCCCGATAAAAACTAAAGTGCTACTTGCTAAGGCCCTTACACTACCATCTGTGCTGTATGGGTGTGAAATCTTTTGTAAACTAGACTGTGTGACTAAACGAAAATTGAATATGGCTTACAACAATATTGCAAGTTTTTGACGTTTTTGAGAAAAAGAAACAAATACAAATTCGAATTGAATTGAATGTGTGTTGTAGTATTTTTAAGCTCAAACATATTTCAATGTTTTAACTTTGTGTCCTGAAATACACTCAAATGAAATGAGACCGAGTTTCAACAATTGGACTTTAATAATAATAAATTATTTTGAAAAATAAAACCATTTCTTTTTACGGTAGTAAAAAAAATAAAACCAATTTGGCTTAATTCACCTTGTTAAAGTATATTAAGACCAAATCGTCTCTATTGCACTTTACAAAATTGAAATATTGCAAGAACATTTTGTTGAGCTTGATCCTTCCAGACATTCTAAAGGGCAAGACTGTACGTTATCCGTAAGCCATTTAAGAACACTATTTTTTTGAAGTCATATAGTTAAATATAAATCCGTTATTTGTTGCAGTCATCATAAATTTAATCAATATAAGTCAACAGTTACCAACCTTTTTTATTTTAACTCACTTTGTCTACATTAGTTCAAAAAAAAACAAAGCAAGTTGACTGTAGCTGCACAGACTTCGATAAGGTATTTAATAAATTTTGACATAAGACATTATCCATTGAACTGAAGGCCCTAGATTTTAACGATGAATTTATTTTTTGGGTTTCTTGCAACTTATATGACATAATAGGAATGTGGGGTCTTCATAATTTTAAACTAACTTTGGCGTACCACAAGGGATCCAATTATTAACTTTACTATTTATATTATTTGTAAAGTATTTACCTTTGTTTTTAAAATACTGCTCCGTTTTGATTTATCCTAATGACATACAAGATTTAAAATGTTTAAACTCTGTTAAGGACTGCAAAGACAAATTTAAGGTAATGTGTGAAACACGCTAATAAAATATTTTGACTTTCAATTATTAATAAGACTTCTCTTGCTTGGCTTATTAATTTTTTTTTTCTTTGGCTTATTCTGAGCTAAAAATTAAGGTTTATAAATAATTTTGACTTTATTTAAAGAAAAGCCAACAAAACACTTAAATTTATAAAATTTCTGTGACCCATATGTTGTTAAGGTTCTTAATATATCATTTTTAAGGCCATTATTAGAAAATGGTTATACAATATGGGCCTCTGTTTCATATAAACAGAATTAAAGAAGTGCAAGTCTTTGCTTTTTTCCATGGTCCAATATTTTTGAACTTCTTCAGCAAGGCTCACGCTTATAAATCTTCACATAATGAAATAAAAGTTGCAAGCGTAGCGTAAGTTATTTAAAGAATTTCAATAAATTTTCAATGAGGTCATCACAACGGGTCATCAAAAACTTGTTATTTAACGCTTCTTCACTTTTTTTTTGAAAACAAGTAAGGTCTATACCAATGCTTCATATTATATTCAAGATCTTAGAGATGGAATTTTTGATTAATTTAAGGATATAAATGCACCAATATGTCAATTGGTCATAGGGTAGGTTAGGTTGAGGGGCTGACAGTTGATGTCTTTACCGTCACACTTAGGTCAATACAGATCCATTGTGATACCCGTGAGTGTTGCTACTAAAGGTAACAAAAAAAACCTATGTGTTCAGTTAGTCAAGCCAATTAGAGGCTTTGACGAAGTCCAGAATGTTAGTACCTGGCGTACTAGAGAGTTTCTCTAAATCCCCGAAGAAAAAGTTGCCAAGCAGTTTCTTCCTTTGAGGGGAGAGTGCGGGACAGTGACACAGAAAGTGCGGAGGCTCTTCATGCACCTCCTCGTTACCGCATCCTCTGCATAAATCTTCTGAACTGATTCTCATCTTTTCATACGATAACCTAAGAGAGAAGTGATAACTTGTGTAGCTGCAGGTGTCAAGAAGGTTCCACCTTTCATAAGCCTTGATAGTTATTCTTTTTTGAGATTTCCTGTTTTAAATAACAGGTAGGGGTGCTAACTAGCTGAGCTTGGCTTACGTCAAGCATTGACCCTAATCTTGCTAATTCATCGGCTTTCTCGTTCCCTAGTATATCGTTGTGGCCTGGGACCCGGCAGAGTCTAATGTTGTGCTGTGCGCCAAGAACCATAAACTCTTCGCGGCAGCATGAAACAAGCTTTAATTTTACCTCAGTTGCAGTAATCGGTTTTATTGCCGCTATTAATGTAAATGGTGATATCAGCTCGTGGTATCGTCATCATTGATACCTTTTTAGCAGCTGTTGTCACTGCCAAGACCTCCGCTTAGAAGACGCTTCTGTAGTTTGGGAGCCTAAGCGAGGCCAAATTACCATAGGTAAGTATTGGTCTAATTATTGCTGCATACATCCATCTGATAATTTTAAGGTTTGGTCCCCAGGTTTTCCCGAAAATTCTATTGCACGAGTGAAGTTTTGCAGCAATTTACTTTTTTATCTAACCCCACTCTGAGATACTTTGTGTGTTCAGAGATTTTAGGAGGGCAGCCTTCAATTGAAGGTATTTTAAAATCAGGTATTTTTTTTGCGCTTGTTAGTAAATAGCATACTAGTTCTGTTTTAGCTGGATTGACTGTCAGCCCACACCACAGTTCCTAGCCCATTTGGTTACCAACGAGAGGGCGTATTCGGTTTGTTCACTGATAGTGGGTAGGAACTTGCCAGTCGCTAGTAATGCAAGATCATCAGCGTAGGCTACAGTGGCGAGGCGTGACTTATTTATAAAGTTAAGTCGGAGAAAAATGAGGGACTAGAAAAAATATCAGAAATGTACTTGCTGAAAAAGATCTCAGAACTGAAGTAACACTATTCGGAAGTGTTAAAAGCAATCTACTCAAATTAAAAATTTGAGGAAATGTGTCGCGTAACATGTCTTACATGGGTGCGTAATCTTCAAGGTGACGAAGGGATGGAGTTGTATGCAAAAACTTTAAGTTCATTCAATCGAATATTCCATGAAAAATATTTATAAAAGAAGATATTTTTTTATACGGCATTTTTGCTACAAAAGAATCCTATTTCGATTTATTAAGAATGTTAATCTAAGAATACTAAATTAGTAAAAGATTTATATCTTGCATTAAGTTGACCTATAATATTATCTTTAATTTGTGTACAAAAAAGCGTTTATAGCGCGTTTTTGAATCCGTTTCAAGCAATATCCTTTTCAATGGCGGTTCTCCGCAACCGTTAGCGTTTAGACTTTTGAAATTGATTCAAATTTCTCTATGAAATCAGAGCCAAGCCAAGCCAAGACTCAAAACATTCTATTTCTCTCTTTGCGATTTCAACATCCGTTTGTTTATTTGGAATCAAATTGAAAAGAACACCAGAAATATTTGCTTTCTAATTTAATGGATAAGCTCAAAGGAGGGGTAGAGTGTCCTATTTCTACCACTTTTTTTTTCTTTAAGAAATGAAGTTTCTCAAAGTCATTATTTTCATCTAACAGAAAATCTCTCAAACAGCAATCTATTTCTATAAGAGCCGTTGTGAGTTTAAGTTATTAAATTTTAAACAAAATGCAACCACATTTCACAAATCACTTCCAATTCAAATTTTGTTCACACTTTTATATATACACCTTGCACTGCAAATCTGCCTCATTAATGTTGGCTACTTGTGGGACTTAATTAAAATTACAGTAACTTTCTGCCAAAAATAATTCCACTACGCAATTTTGCTTAAGTGGCAACCCCTACTTCTTAAACTTCATCCGCCGAGAATGAAGGAAAATATCGAATAAGTCGATAGAAGACGGGTTACGTTTGGCTTGTTTTCTATACAGAATGGATGAATTTTTGTTTGCCCTATGAATAACAAGTGTAGTGCGTCAACGCACTGCTTTGCTTAGGCTCAACCTGACATGCGCATGCGCAATGCGTATTTCTCCATTTCCAACAATCTTGTTTGTTTTTGCACAAGCAAGTGAATTTTCAGATACATAGAAATTCATCGAAGGAAAGGCGGTGAACATCGGGTTATTTCTATGCTTAAGAAAGCGTTGGTTGAATAAAGAAGCACGCGCCTAGCGAGAAGTAAAAGAGGAAACGGGATAGAAAACAAATTTTGCTCTATGCTGTGAAAAAATAATAACCCGGCATATCTTTGAAGAAGAAAATACATGTTGATTAAATTATTGTAAGTAATGTCGATGTCACAAGGGTTGCTGTTGTATGATTTGTACATGATGCATGAAGTTTTTCTTGTTAATATTGAGATTTACAAAAGGTAAGTCGATAGGAATCGACTTATATGGTGCCTTCGCCACTGGTAGGCTATTATACTTACTTCACTTGATTTCAATTTAAAGAGTATGCCGTTCATGCCAAGAAACCAAAGTAGCGGTGAGAGAACTTCACCCTGAAGGGTGCCCCTGGATGTGGTTACTCTCACACTTTTTCAATTGGTCATGGAAAATTATATGAAAATATTTTGATGATACTTTCCATTTTAAATAACAATGAAATGAACATCCAATAATTTTTCTTCAAAAATTGTAGTATTTTTTTAAATACCAAAATGTAACCTCTAATTGGAAGATACTAAATGTTATTGATAAAATTGTGAACCATGCATATCTGTTCCATCAAAGAACCAGCCACAAGACAAGAAAAGTATTAAAATATTAAGGTCGTTTTTTAAGCTGTGTACATATTAAAAAATGAGTTTCAAATAAAGAGTTAACTTCAGCATTTCACATTTTTAAAGTGCGTTTAAGAAAAGAATCTCTTTGCTATATAATGCATCAGAAATTCAGCTCAATGAATGGTGCGGTTATTAGGGATGATAAGAATCCAACAGTCCCTTTTTTTCATTAAAAAAAATGGTACGCAAATTTGGTAAAAATTGATGTTCGCTCCTTGATATCTCTCAAATTAATTTCATTCATCGAATTTGTATTTGTTTCTGTAAAAAGTGAAAACTTTTAAGAAATGCTGCTAAAATTGGTAAAAAATGGTTTTCGACTAAAAATCTCTTTAACAAAAATAGATTTTGAAATCAAACTATTTCATTATATGCAAAACATTGTTGGTAATTTTTAAGATTTTTAAGAATTATTCAATTGACAACTTTTTTAACAAAATACGAAAAGCTACAAATTTTGAAGCAAGGCTAATCGACAGACTTGATGGGAAGTTATCTGCAGTATGGGTTGCATCCCAGCTTCTTTTTCAATTGTAATGAGCCCGAGATGAGAGTAACACAAGTCTCTTTGAGTTTCGTTTCGAGGCCATCTCTGTTCTAAACTCTGCATTTAAGAACTTTGAGATACTGTCGTACATTTTGTCGTTTCAGAAAGTCTGAATTTAAAACTGATTTCAAACCTTGGGTCTGATGGGTTTTTATCATATACAATTTTAAAATACAACATTTCTTCATGGTTATGGAAAAAAATTATGCGACATATTTAACTACTTGATCTGCGACTTAGCCTGAAATGCTTTACAATGAGAAAAGTCTATTTGTAAAGCTATGAGTAGTTTGCAATAATGTAGTTTTCTGCTATTTTAAAAATACAACATTTTAAATGGCATTTTAAATTTTCAATTTAAAACAAATGTATGTCACCCTCTCAGCAGTCAATTTTCTGTATGAAGTTTGAAGATTGAAGTTTTTTTCCAATCTTAGTATATCTATGAGTTGAAGATAGTTTTTTCACTTCTTTATGCATACCATCAAGGTTTTAAAATATGACTTTTTGACAGCAAATGCATGTTAAGCTCAAGCCATATTATTTCACAAAGCAATTTTTTCTTTATATACAAAAAGTGTCTAATCGTCAAAAAGAGCTAAAAGCTCTGAACAGTCAAAGTAAAAATTTACGAAGCTTAGTTTCAAAAAAAAAAATTAGTCCTTGTCAATTTCGGTTTGCATTGATTTCTTCAGTTTTTCATGCATATTTTTTTTTTAATAAATTGACTGAGCCTTAAACATTTTCTCTTAGAATTCATGACATTTTCTGAGGGTACTTGTAAAAAATTGATTTGAAACAAATTTCCAAGAATAACCTTTGAATTTTTTTCTTACTCCTATGCCAATTTATTCAATATTCAATAAATACATATAACTGTTGAATAATACAAAAGAAATATAAAATAAGAAAAAAAGGACGTCACTTCAAAAATATAAACCTACCTACCCCAAAATATAAACCTATATCCCAACTTCGTCAATTCATTGAGAATTCAATTAAAATTATTCACTGCATTTTACCATAATGGTAGTCAATAGTCATACATAATTATGTATAAAGGCATTGCCATCAGATCTTCCATTCTATATCGCTATGTCGCTACTTCCACCTCCGGCCACCATCATCGCTGCCGGCTGCCGAACCACCATTCTTTATTGTAAACCTCTTCCGATGGATATGGTCTGATTGCGGTGTTGGATTGGAAGAGTGGTGGCTTCACTTCCAGTCGTGATGATATTTTTCTTCTTTTTTTGTATAATAATATTAATATTATTAACCAACTGTCTGCCTTTTTATGCTTATTGTAAGTAAAGCACAACAACAACAAATCCTTATGAACTGTGAACACGCAAATACCCCCAAGCTCAAGCTCAAGCCTATACAACACGACAACTATAAGGTATATTTTTCCTTGTATATGCCTCAGCCAGTGAAAATGCGGTTAAATGGAAAAAAGGACATTTTTATATTTTTTGTGCACTTCCTATGCCTTCATTGCGATGATGTCCTTGTGGCATTTTCTTTGTGCGATTCAATTTTCATAGGAAATGTTTTCAATTAAACTTTGAAGCTTAAGCAATATAATTAAATAATGTCCAACACAAAAAGGGGTATTTTTATTTTGTATTTTCCATTTGCCCTTTATTTTGTACTTCTACTTGTGTATATTGATTTTAATCGAAATAACGTTGCTTTATTTTATACTTCGATTGTAAAGGATATAAAATAAAAACAACATTCATTATGTACTGTACTGGTAAAGGACATACCACTGACTAGTTTTTTATGGAGAAGCGGCGGTGCGGGTGGCGGCGGTGATCAATTTGGTAATAGAGACTAACAGTAATTGTTCGGAGTCGTTTAGGCCTATACTTTACATACCTATACCTATTATAGACCCTCTATTTTTCAACTCCATCAGAGAGCTAATCGAATAATTACGGAACTAAAATACAATGTTCCTACCTAATTGTGTTTTTCGATTGAGGAAGAGCTTTGATGGTATATAGTTTGGTAAAAGGACGATGAAGGAGGAGGTCACGGGTCCGCAACTCTCAACTTTCGATTATAAACGTCAGGTTTACAAAAAGGCCATGAAAATATACCCATTATTTGGAAGTTAATTTAATTTCCCATTCCTCCCCTCTCGAATTTCCAAAACAAAAAAAAAGAACAAGATCCAAAGGAATACAAGGAACACTGGGATCGGGAACCAGGTGGATGTAGTGTATAGCGATGTTGTTGACGGCACGGAGGTGGTTCTATAGGTACATGTTATAAATTGGGGCAGTATCAGCGGCGCGACGACACGGCGGTGGCAGTGTAGCAGCAGCAGAAGAGCCCTCATCATGGTAAGGGCGGCAGTGTATTATCTTTGTGCCCCAAAGGGGTAGTTTACATTTAAATTTTGCTCATTGATGTAATCGATTTTCGTGTTGTTTAACGAAATTGGAAATGTAAACGAAATCATTGAGTTTGAGTTTTATTTGGTTGAGAGGACGGAACAATAGGCGGTTGGGTGGAGGGTGGAGAAATTGATGTTTTTTTTTTGTTGATGATGGTTTTCCTAACGTTATATGTTAAGTTTAAATTATATACATAAGTAAATAATAGCGAACAACTTAACAAGGTAAAATTTTACAAAAATATGATAACCGAGGCAGGTATGGAGAGGTATAGAGGTAACTTTCAGTATTTGTGGATTTTTTGATTGTTTTCCTTGTTTTTTAAATTGAATGAATTGGAAAAAGCAGACGAAAACAATGAAAAAGTTATTGAACTGAAATAAATACCAGGAAATGTCTGCAAACGTTTTAACGAAGCTAATTCTATAGATATGTGTTCGAAGCTTATTGTTTGTTTTTGCTTTAGGCATGAATTTTCAATATGAGGTCAACGTTTGTTTTACTAAATTTGTAAACCATGAGAGTTTGCAAAACTTAGAGAAAGCTGAACTTTGGAAAACTATGTTCTGACTCAAAATCAAAAACCGGGATGGTTTTCAATTTTTGGATGCAAAGTTTCAAAAAAAGATTGAAAAACAAAACGCTTAAAAAGTTCCCCAAACACTTTTTAAAAATTCAATAAAATTACAACACTATGTTTTTCCATTTAATATAATTTTATTCTAATTAGTAATATCAAGGGGCTGAACACATTATGTCACTTAATTCCCCAAGATTTTATTGACATGGTTTCAGGCTAGCTCACTGATTGTTTTGACAGTACTAGCTTTAAGTATTTGAATTTATTCTGGTTTGTTGGTATAACAATACCTTCATGGTTATCCACAAACAAAAACTTGACACCGCCAAGACGGCTGATAAAAGTATTTAGAAAACTTGTTTAAAATAAGATGGAGTGTGGCATGGGCTGTGTGGCATGTCATGATATCCTTCATAAACCAGAATTCATACAAAACATACGTGTTCCATTACATACAAAAACAATCGTTTAAAATGGTTATGTAACGCCCACAGTTGACGTAAACATTGTTCGCAGAGGCATTTTTGAAAAACACTGACAATGGTGCCACCAGTCCAAGCCATATGTGACGCTCTGCTCTGCTCTGAATCAACTTCTTGACAAGCCTAGAGTAAAGCACTGATAAGCAGTGATTCTATTTTAGCTTTTATCTTTCCAAATCGGGCCTTTTTTGTGTACTGAGAAGTAGGAGTTTCCGTCGTCACCTTTACAGCTCGTTCAACAGCTTGGGTATGGCACGGAAGCAGTAAAAAGAACACTTCACCTTTACCGCCAGATTCCACGATGCTCCGAATTTCTCGGTCACACAAGTTTTGCATAATCGGTGGATCAGAAACCTTTCCTCTCCAATTTATCAAATTTATATACGTTGATGCATTGAAATTTATAGGAGCCACCTCAAACAGCCTTGGTGTTGAAGACCGATTATGCGGGTGTTACGGGTGAGCCAACGCGCATGTGACATTTTTCCTTTAGATTTTTTTGACAGATCTTGTGGGAACTCCCCTGATAAAACCACTATCACAATTTTTGTGCAAGTACTATTTATCCATTTCTGGCAGAACATTCTCTTTAACACGTTTAAATTTTTGAACAGGTAATTGTTCACAGGATGTAGTACCCGTAGCATGATGGTTAGTGCGTTGGACTGTCATGCAAGGGGTCTTGGGTTCAATCC
This sequence comes from Eupeodes corollae, assembly GCF_945859685.1. Taxonomy (NCBI): domain Eukaryota; kingdom Metazoa; phylum Arthropoda; class Insecta; order Diptera; family Syrphidae; genus Eupeodes; species Eupeodes corollae. The sequence continues at coordinate 291,321,951 of NC_079147.1, forward strand.
CTACCTTAATTTAAAAAAATAATTTTCGCGGGTACTGCCTCTTGCGAGGAATTGACAAATCCTTCAAGAGTAATTCTTGTCATGAAAAAGTGCTTTCTCAAATTCGCCGTTCGGATTCGGCCCAAAATTGTAGGTCCCTTCCATTCCTGACAACAGTACTCGCACACAGGAATGGTTGAGAGTTGTAAGTCACTAGGCCCTGGTTCACAACGGACTGTTGCGCCACCCCATTTGGTTTTAAATTGTTCACAGGTTTCAAGTGCTTTTCCCAAAGGTCCAGAGTAAGAGTTAGGTACCTAAGTACATCCATTCTTCGAACACTTCTTTGATCAATTAAAAATGTTTGTTCTTGTTTCGGAACCTTTTTTTCTATGGGGCAGGTGCAGTGATTGAATTCTTTCCATTTGCATGTCGTTATATTAAAAAGAAACTTATCGCTTTCCTGGATATTTTTTAATTTTTGTGAGGAAAGTCTCTTGACATATTTTAGTATTTTTTTGTATTTTAAATGATATGCTTTCAACATCTGAATGATTCTGGTTCTTGTTACAGTCGGAATACATAGATGCTGATCGCCATATATTTTTTATTAACTTCCCATAGGAAGTTATTGTAATGGGTCCGATTTGTCAAATTGAAAATTTTGACATTTCTCGACGTTTCAAGGTCCCTAGAGTCGAAATAAAAGATTTTTAGAAAGATGTCTGTGCGTGCGTGTGTACGTACGTTCGTACGTCCGTACGTCCGTACGTCCTTACGTCCGTACGTCCGTACGTCTGTACGTCCGTACGTTCGCGACGTTTTTTTCGTCGTCCATAGCTCAAGAACCAGAAGAGATATCGATTTCAAATAAATTTTGTAATACAGATAATAAGGCAGAAAGATGCAGAAAGGGCTCTGAAGAAAATTGCGTTTGTGGTTTTTTTACCATAGCAGTTTGAAAAAAAGGTGAAAATTTTGGTTAACCCTAAATATCTTACGAACCAAAAGCGCTAGAGACTTGAATTAAATTTTATATAATATATTGTAACGTGATACCAAACAAGTATATTTTTTGAAAAAAATCAATATAACGGTTTTTTTTATAAATCAATAAAACTGAAAAAAAAAATTTGTCACCTCCAAAATTTTACGACTGAAATATGATTTCATCTCCAAAACAATTTTGTGCAACAATAATAATGTTTTTGATATCTGATAAAATTTTGAGAAAAATCTAATTGACAGTGTTTTTTATAAAAATAAAAATCTAAAAAAAAGATGTATAAAAGTTGGTAAAAATTGATTTTCGACTCAAATATCTTTTCAAAGCTTTGAGATATTGGCTTTAATTCACTTTTATCTTTCAAAACATTTTTTTTTAACATTCAGTTAAAGTTTGAAAAAAATCGATTTGAAAGTTTTTGTACAAAAAATTAAAAACCGAAAAAAAAATTAACAAAAGTTCGTAAAAAATGGTTTTCGACTCAAATATCTTTTAAAAACTTTGAGATAATAGGTTCTAACTAATTTTTTCTTATAAGAAATATTGTTTTCAACATTAGGACAAATTTTGAAAAAAATCGAATTCACAGTTTTTTTTACAAAAAATAAAACTCTAAAAAAAACAATACCTACTAAAACTTGGTAAAAATTTACTTTCGGCCCAAATAGCTTTTCAAAAATTAAAAATATTGGCTTCAAACTTATTTTATTTCAGAGAAAATATTGTTTTCAATATTCAGTAATTTTTATATAAAAATCCAACAGTCCGTTTTTTTCATAAAAAAATAAAATCTACAAAAACTAGTGCCCAAATTTGGTAAAAATACATATAGACAAACTTTTAAGTAAGACAAATCGACAGAAGGGATGGGAAGTTATCAGTGTGGGTCGCATCCCAGCCTCTTTTTTTGGATGTTACTGTAGCTGCTTCTTCTGGAAATGTGAATTCTTTTGCAGTTTCCAATTCGAACGTTAATTGATGTCTCGTAGATTCATAGCACTTTATTGCATCTTCATATGTAGGCAGAACGATTTCTTTTATATCACAAGTATCACCAAAAATAGGGCATTTAAATACATTTCGAGTTCTTTGCATGTTTCTTTTGAAAAGAGTTTAGTTTAATTTTTATAAAAGACAATTAAATGACAGAAAACAACAGCGAAGTGATATGAAATAAAAAGCATTTCTAACTTCATTTTCAAAAGAAAGGTTTTTAAAAGGGTAAAACAAGGAGACGTTCTTAATAAAAATTTCAGTGTGATTGCGGAGGCAGTTGTCGTTAGCCAAATCGAATTAAATTTTGAGTGCAAATATAAGGCAACTTTTTTTACTATTAGATATCAATAAATAAAAAAAATAGTTTTGCTCCACCCTAACGTACAGTCCGCTCTAAGCAGAATTTCATCAGAGCTCTCCGAATTATTTATGAAACCAGCTGGAGAACTGAACTGTCAATAATTTTATAAGTCTCTTTCATGCCACACGGAACAAACGTGAAGTCAGCCATGCTCAGCTTTTAACTCCATTAGTTCGATAACTTTATTCAGAGCTCAAAGCTTTGCGTTAGATCTAATTGAAAAAAAAAAACACAAACCAAGTGCACTGATATTAAAAACATTGAGTGGCGCAACAGTCTTTTGAAAACTAATTTGAGTCAATTTTTACCAACAATGAGTCGAAATCAATTTTTACCAACTTTGAGCAATGTTTTTATTTATGTTTTTATTTTGTATTAAAAAACTACCTATTAATTTGTTTTTTCTTAAAATTTTACCAAATGCTAAAAACGTTCTTCTTCGTTCCACTAAATTGCTTTGGAGATAAAATCATTTTTTATTCGTAAAATGTTCGACCGTTTATTCTGCATTATTATCTGCATAACAAAATTTATTTGAAGTCGTTATCTCTATTGGTTCCTGAGATATGGACGACGAAAAAAACGTTGCGAACGCACCACAGGCACAGACATATTTTTATAAATCTTTTATTTTTAGTCTAGGAACCTTGAAACGCCGAGATATGTCAAAATTTTCGAAAAATAGCATTACAATAACTTGCTATGTTAAGTCAATAAACAGCTCAAACCTAAATTATTGGTTTCATACTTCTTGAAGTTCCTTAAATGACAATTTGGCTTGTTGCAAACAAATAATTATTAAAAAAGGACACCTGTGTTGGTCTCATCCCAAACTAGACTCCTTTATTGTGTGGGCTGTACATGCTTTTATACTTAGTTTCTTGTAAAAAAATTTAAGTTTCTTCGTCCATCCTCGCTACCCTTGTTAAAAATATGCGTAGGCGCCTATAACTTCTACTTTTCATCACCTCCATCTTCAAATAAATTACACAGGACCTTCAAGGATAAATTTATGTAGCTTTTAACTAATACAAAAATACCAAAAAACAACTAAATTATAAATTTTCATTTATTTAAATAATTCAACAAAATCCCAAATGTTTATACATCATTTGGTTGTTCGTGTTCATGTTCATATTGTTCATAACTACATATATTTTCTTGTTCGTGCCAGAAGCGTATCTAAGAGATTAAGCTTGAACACTTACCCACACGCACGTTTTTCCATCTTGATTGATTAAAAATTTTCCGGTTGTCTGAATCTGAACCAAAATTTCAGATAAACAATAAAACAACAATGGACCAAAGACAAAGACAATACCTATAAGACATACATACATTTATAGAAGTACAGTACATAAGAAAAAGTGATGAGGATGATATCATCAAAAGCCAAAGCTAAAGCTAAAGCAAAACCAACCTTAATCTCGCAATCTGTCATGTTGTACAATCAAGCGTATGATTTCAAAGGATTTGCAATTGAATTGCGGTCAAAACCATAGAATCCTTGCTTTCTATATTTTTGTATATCTTTTAATTTCTATATTTTTTTTTCAGTTCCTTCTCATTTTTATTAAAAACAAAAACAACCACAACAACAACAACAAAAAAAGTATTTTCCTCTAAAAACTTGGTTAAAATATAGATAGGTACCATTTTCGCCATCATTGTAACGGCACCACCCCCACTAGGCGGATTTGGATTGACCCTTTTTGTTGGTAACCTCTCAATCTCTCACTCACCCTATTTGGTATCCTCGGTTGGCCTTAATCCTTGTGCTACACTTTTTCATCGCCCTCTAAAAGCTTTGAATTGTGTGTTAATTTGGTATTCTGATGTTTGTTTCTGTTTCAGTTTCAGTCTTTTTTTTTTGAATGGTTCTTTGTTTTATTATTTTGGTATTTTGGTTGGTTATCCCATTTGGTGCTGTTTTTGTTTTAGTTGTTGTTGTTTGTGTGTTTTTTAACATTACATAAAACTAAAACTTTTCCGGAACAAACAGAGCAGCAGTGGAAGCTGGCAGCATCAGAAGCAGCGAAAGTCTTAATTTCAAATTTATGTTAATCTCTAAGCCGTGTATTTTATCTTTGTAAAAGCATCCATCTATTCTTCGGTCGGTCCTCGGTTCGTGCGCTTGGGAAGCATCGTCGTCATCCTCGAAGAGGGTGGATTCTTGTGGGGGAAGGACTCACAATAAAAGGGTTATCAATTCAATTTCGTGTTAAGGCCTTTACCGTCATTATTAAAACATTTTCTGACAACAACTAAAAAAAAAAGAAACTTCAGGAAAAAATCTTTCTTTTAAAACTTTGATTGCTTCTAGGTGTATGCGTTATTCGTTCGTGTCGTCGTCCTTGTGTCGTCGTTGTCGGTGTTCCTGATGCCTTAGAAAAATAGTTCTTTTCTGTTTGTTAGGGCTTATCCGATTTCTTTTTAAGCTAACTTTCATATAGAGTGGAAAGACATGTAGAAATAGTAGGAAACTATACTAAACTTATCCTTGTACCTGCGTCGTCATCGTTATACTGAGGTGTTATTTTTTAATCCTTTGACAGGTGTTGAGTTAAGTGGTTAAGTAAAGAAACAACAAAAAGTCCTGATAGAATCCATATGGGTGCGAAAGTAGTGTGTGAATAGATTAATATTCAAATAACAAAAGGACGGAGTAGATGCAAGCATTAGGACGTGTGTGGAAAAGTAGGTCCTTCATGGCTTATGTTAGCAGGCATATAGTCGATATCTAGTTTACTTTTTTGTTTATTTTTTTGTTAGGAGTTATTAGAAGAATTAGCTTTAGAGTGCTTGATAAAAGTTTAATAAGACCGGGTAAAAGAAAAAGTATGAGGAAGTTGAGTTCGATAGTCCTTTAAATCATTTTAAATTCCCATGTGGCAATTATAAATAAACATAAATAATTTTTCTGGTAGAAGTATTCGTTAAAATAAAACAAAGTATTAAATTGTTAAAAAGGCACCCTAAAAAGATATGAGGGATTTTGAGAAATCTGGAAAATGCAAATTATGTAATTTTTATTTCTTGTAAATTTTGTGTTTTTCCATGAAATTTTAGAGCTAGGTTTTGAAATATTTTTATAAAAGAAAAAGCAAGGTCTTTGCAGAATAAAGCCTTCGAAGAAGATCTTATTCCTTAAGACTTTGGTCACAAGGAAATACACCACAAGTCCACATTGTGTCGAAATAGAGACGTCTCCTGCTGGAATAGCAGGGTAACAGGCATTGTATATTTAAAATTATAATAAGGAAATATGTAAGGAAGCGTTATAATACTCCTATATTACCTGAGACAACTAAGCGTAATACTTGATTATGCAGTAAGCACAACAATAAAATATACATATCGAGGAAATAAAATTTAGCACAGCAATTGGCATACACTTACTTACATAAGGTGGTGCAATAGTCCTGTGTAAGCTAGGGCCTCACCCAACAAACTTCTCCATTTAGCTCGGTCCTTAGCTAGATGTCTCCAGTTTCGCTCTCCAAGTTGGTTGAGATTACTTTCCACTTGTGCGCGCCACCTGATCCGCGGTCTAACTTTACTGATCTGTCCTGTGGGTGTGGATTCGAAGACATTCCGGGCCGGAGCATTGGTTTCCATGCGCTCTACGTGACTGGCTAAGTCTACGTTGCTATACTCGTCGTTTCATCTTCTCCTCTACTCCCCTTCTATGCATACGGGACCGTAGATCGCACGAAGAACTTTTCTCTCGAAACGAATTAAGGTGCTTCCATCCGCTTTTGTCATAGCCCATGCTTCTGAACCGTATAGCAGGACGGGGATTATATAGCGACACTTTGGTCCCTCGAGAGAGGACTTTACCACTCATTGTTGATTGGTGTTCAACTGCTTAATTCACAGTGACTTTTGGCAGAATACTTAATAAAGGCAGATTAAATTCCAACACAAACTTTTCTTTTAACTTAAAATAGTTTGGGTTCCAATTTTGTGTACATCAAAGGAAACCAAAGTTAATACCTCGAGTATGAGTTAGTTTCTGAGTCCCAAAATACCCTCGCTTATTCCGTCGTTTACTTCATCTAAGTGTACGAAGGGCAGACAAGTCTCAGCCTGCATTACTCTTATTTTGGAGTTTGTTGCTAGAGACATAATCTCAACCAATTATTCCGTATTTCCGTGGTTATATTCTGAAAGTTAAATGGGCTCGGCCACTTACCATTCTTTATTCCTTAAATTCAGTTATAGGGACAGGTCTTAATCTTAAGATCCGTTCCGCCATAAGAATTGTATTATACTGGGTATGTAGAGGCAGATTTATATTATCAAAATTACATACAAAATAATCTGTTTTATTTGAAATATTAAACGCTACTAATGCGTAATAATCCGAATGTCCTCCCTCTGTTGAGTTGCAAAACGGATCATCATTTTACGCGCCACAAGCTGTAGTAAATTTTATTCAATTGCGTTATTGTAACTCTTAACTTTCTCTTTAAGTTGGCCACATACAAAACAATTCAATGGGGTTAAGTCGGGGGACCTCGGTGGCCACTGGATTTCCCCAAAGCGACTGATAAGTTTTTGAGTTAAAGCTTCCCTAAGCAAATTCATCGCATCTTTAGCCGTGTACTCTGTTGCACCATTCTGTTGGAACCACTTGTGCGATGAGACTGATGAATGTGTTTGCAGGTTCGGCTATAAGTAATCCATTATCATAAGTCGGTAATTGTTACAATTGACATTTTTCGCCTGGCACCGACCATTCTCGAAAAGAAAATTCCATGTTGCACCAACTGCTTGGCCCGAAGCAATGCAATGGCTTTTCAATCAAGGGTTATTTATAAGTTCTTTGAGTCCAGCAACGGCAGTATTATTTACTAACGTGCCCGTTTAAATGAAATGAGCCTAGTCGTTCCAAAAACTGGGATTCATAGTACGAAATCGATCCAACATAACTTTCTTTGAGTTCTTAAACAATTTGAAATGGATGAAACTTTAAATCATTTTTTTTAAATTTCATTAATAATGGTTTTTGGAATTCCCAGTGAAGCTGCTCATTTCCGTAACGTATGTCGTGGATTTTCACATAAACTTAGCTTGCTGGCAAATGTGCAACATCTTGACTGAGAAATCCAATTGATCTTTAATTTCAATGATACCACTTCCAACGCACCGTTTATTACTTTTTGAAACAATCGTATTCAAAAACATAAATCTGCTAACGAACACCCTATATGTTATTAATATTATATTATTAACTTAGTTCTAAAAGTCTAACGATTACGATTTAACTATAGTCGATTATAAATTGCAGTTTGAAAACCAAGTTATGATAATTCCAGATAGAATTTTCTGTCCAAGACATATCAGAAATATAAAGTCAATGAGTCAATGGCCCAGAATTCCTAAAAATGCTACGAAGTTTTGAGTATATAACTAAGTATATAATTTTTCAATACTCTTTATACTAAAATACATAAATCGAGCCCTAAAGATTATACCCGTCAATATTCTTTTAGGGAATAATTTTTAAAGCCTTAAGGGTCAAAAGTTCTAGAGTGTCGAAAAAAACACAAGTGTTTTTTCACTAATTTTGCATAGAAAAAATAGCATAATAAGAATTTTACAATATTTTAATTTCACTTCTGCGCTAATTCCATAACGCCAAGATTTCCAAAACTTAAATATTTTTTGAGAACATAAGCCAATGGCCAATTCTTGTGCCATACTTCCTTGAAACTTCAGTCGCCTTCATGCAAAAGCATTCACAAAAACAAAAAAATTAAAATGCTCACTAGAAAAACTACAAGAAGTGTTTTAAGATGTGTACTTTTCTAAGATCAATCTAATGTATTACAGAATTGTAGAAACCTGGATTGATTTGTTAAAGAAATATGACATATGCGTGCAAGCATCATCTGAATCGATACAATGTTAGAAAGTTTAACCGATTATAAAATTTCAAAGAAGTGCCGCAAGGTTAAGTTTTTTGTCCTGCACTGTTTCTTACTTCTCTATAAATGTTTAGATAATCATTCAGATGAAAGAAGAGTATCATATAAAATAATAAATTTATTTTTTAAGTTATAGTAATTCAAAAATTGAATTTAATGATATAAAATAAATAAATAAATTCTCCAAATTAGAAATAAAGTATTAGGAAAATGCAAAACCTTAAGGATCTAGATATTAAACAAAAAATCAACAGAAATACACCTTTTCAAATTTTTAAAAGTGCGATAAAGTTTTTGAAACGTTTTCGTTTACAAATAAATGTATTTGTATGCTTTAAATTTAAAGTTAGAATAATAAGTTAGTTTCTTAAAACATAAGAAATTCTTTTCAACAGGTTTTCTACGATTTGGGAAACAAATTCAAATTTTTTATCGGTTTTTAGGTTTTTTTTTTCTAAAAAAAAATTCAAGTGAAAAAATAAAAAAAAACTGGTATCTAATTTGTCTCGACATTTCTTACTTTTCTTAAATGTTAATGTATACAATCCTTAAATTTAAACTTGATTATATGTAGCTCATTTGACACCAGACATTGAAGACTAGCACAAAATGGGAGGATCTATTTATGCATATTTCAAAAATTGAAAATGTGAACTTTTAGAAAAATTAAAAACCTGTCAATATTATAAGTTTCTAAAAGTTAAATTAAAAGTTGAGTTCCTTAAAACATTATAATATTTATGTAAATAGAAAACTGAATACGAAAACCTGTTCTCTCTATATTTTAAAAGTCTCCCCCTAAAAGCCCTAAATATTGCACAAATTTTGATGAATATTATAATTGAGTGCGATAGGCAAATAACAAAATATTCAAAATGCAACAAAACAACAAATTTTCAAAACTCTCTCTCATCAGAAAGTCGCTATTTATACCAAGTTAAAGTAGATGCCTACCCAAGAGCTTCTACTTCTTATAACTCGGAAAATATAGGTAGGTTACCGTTAACCATGTTCAAAATTATTTATTAACATAATTTATGCCTTTACCGAGATGCAAACATTGAACTGACATGACATTCTGCCGCTTCTATAATATGCACTGCACCAGGACCAGCACCACTCGTTGTTGATGTGAAGCTTCTAACTTTGTACCTATACACCCGTATACAACAACTTAAACTACATTCTACAACATAAGATTCCGGATGTTAATCGTCTTTCAATTTAACACGCCACTGCTTCCCATCATCGCACCAGTTTATGGTTAACAAAAGTTAGCAATAGACGTTACACTGCGGTGGGATAACATCAAGCATATGTTTAATATACATAAACCAAACATACCAAACATACACTATATAGGTGGTATACATGGTATGTTGATAGGTATGTAAGGTAGGAGTATACTATGTGCAGAATTAAACGCACTTCCAAGAAGAGAGAGGGGTATGGAGATTGTAAAATCAATCGAAACTTTAACCGCTGTTCAATCAGAATTTTATTGCAGACGCTAATCCTCTCAGATCAGAGCATTGACGCACGAACAACATTGGCAACAAGGTTTCCTTTCCTCTTCCTATCTTTTGAAGTTTCATACTCATATATACAGTTACATAGAGTCCTTGCACAGTAGAGAGTAAAATTAACTCCCCCTCGCCCATCATCAGCCATGTTCTGTACTCAGTTTTTGGCATGTTAACCTTCTACATGGAATTAGCGGAATAAAACAACATATTAGTTAGATTCCTCTACTTTCCTCACTTCTGTATTGGATTGCATGCCAAATATCAAGTTAGGATGCACATTTCCCATTCCTTTCAACTGACACCCAACAACCACCCTCCTTCCTTCCCATCTAAAAATTGCAATTTGTGATTGTATATATAGATAACTTGGTTATAGATTAAGCTATAAGCACATTTTATAGTCAAAATCTGTCTGCAACCAAACCCTTCAAATCATCTAGACTCGTTTCGAGTATTGGTAAACATAAATTGTCGAACCAATTTCCGAAAATGAAATCAGCTTTCAACTTAAGACATATTTTGGGAATGAAAGCTTCTCAATGACGCAGTACGGTTTTCTTAGTGAAACAATTCTGATATTTCAAAGGCATTTCAAAAAGTCTTGCATCTTGTTCTCCTATCGAAAATTCTTAGTTCTCAGTTAGATTAAACATTTTCCATCGAAGCTTAAAAAAAAGTTGTATTGGATTCGTTCAAGTCTATTACCCCAATATAAGTGCTAGTATGCCGCAAGGTTCCGTCTTGTCACCGAATCTTTTTCTTATTTTTTGTAAATAATCTCCTTCTTGCAACTTCTAATAAACGTAACCGGTACTTTCAGCTTTTCATAATTATTCGATTTTAGATTCATATCCACGTCTTTTAAATGTTGATCTTGAACGGCAGTGGTTGAAATGCTCATTTATACCCAGTCTCGCAAGCATTCTTCAATAAACCGTTTAGAACTTAATATTTCAAAAACTATATGCTGTCTCTTGTTGTTAAAGTGTAACTTTGCCCAATGTGTCTAGCTTTGAGTTGCGTTTGCATCCAGGAAACTTATCAACTTCTAGAATCTAGTATAAATCACTATCACGGATGAAATTATCAAATATTCGATATTGCTCTAAAATGCTGCTAGGAGCTTAGGTTTACTCCGAACATGCAAAAAATTATACACTGTAATCAATAAAGCCTTCGTCCAAAATTTTAAAATAACCTACATATATTTGCATATGCAATTAATACAAATTTAATTCTTTTGGACGGAATTAAAAACAAAAGTTTTAAAAGCTATAGGGGAAAAAACTACATGGCTTTTAACCAGGGACGCTACAAAAGTAGAGCGACATGGACAGCAAACGACGCCATATTTCTTGCCGTTCTTTTGACATTTCTCTTCATTAAGGTTTGTCATTTCATTATTAAAAAGGCGAAATTAATTTAATTTACTTCCGAAATTTGGAGTCAGTGGCCTCGACGTTAAGAGCACTACGTCCAATTTATGGTCATCATAATCGTCCTAGCAGATCAACAATTGAGCGTCTTGTGGAGAAATTTGAATCCGCAGGTTCATTACAAAATGTTTCCGTGCCAGTGAGACAAGGAAGTTCCCGTAGTGTGGAGAATATTGCTGCCCCTGAGGCTTCAGTTGTAGAAAGCCCAAATATGTCTCTCACACGTTGTTCTCAATTGTTGGGAATTTCTGTAAAGTACGTCGGCACAAGAACTGAATCCGTTTGGCACCATCGTATCATTCTTAAATTGGGCTGAGCAGCAACTTGACTATGATTTTCGTCGAACAGCGATGAGACTCATTTTTGGCTGAATGGCTTCAATGATAACTGAATATTTTTTGCAACAATTGCATGGACTTGGAGGACATGTGGAAAACAAGTTTGGAGAACGTGTTATCTCACGAAATGGTCCAATCCCTTGGCTGCCTTCTACTTGCGATTTAACGCCGCTGTTAGACTATTTTCTGTTGATCTTCTTCAAATCTATGATCTATGCCAAATAGCTAGTGACGATTGATGAACTTCCTACGAATATCGAATGTGAAATTGCAGTAGTATCGGCCGGTTTATGCTTGAAAACCTTCAAAAATTGGGTTCAGCGTCTGGATTTCTACAAGCTTGCTCGTGGTGGCCATGCAAAAGAAATCGAGTTCCATACATAATGGCATCGAACCTTCATTCGAACAGGAATAATACATTTCATTGATATCCAAAAGCTCTCTTATTGAAAATCTCGATATAATCGCAAATTTGACTTCGCTCCAATAAAATGTTTTATGTCTTTTGTTAATTCACCAATAAACTGATATCGATAGCCGTAAAAGATCATAGTCCATATTAGATGTTCTGTCAAGACAAGACATTATTTACTACCGCACATCAAGAATGTGAAATGCTTAAAAAACTCTTTTTTGTCCCTCCCATTTTCTTAATCCTCGGACGGTGATTGAACTTGAAACCCTTAAATTAGCCCTATTTCGGAAATATCGAACAAATTATCGCCGAGGGCTCAGATCCCATTCTTTCCACTCAGCTTTTTTTTAATTAAATATAAGGCTCAGGGTATTAAAAGCACTACAAAAAGATGAATTGCCCAGAAAAAAATCAAAGGTATCTGAGATACCACAGAAAAAGTCCTAGTTTTCCTACCTCTATCTTGACGAACGAACTTAAAAATAATTTGAAGTAGAACCGAGAATTTATTTAATATTTTAAAGGAAATTGAATTATCTGCAAGAGATTCTCGAATGAAATAGTAAAATATTAACCTTCTTTGGATTTCAAATCAAATCAAATGGGGTGGCGCAACAGTCCGTTGTGAACCAGGGCCTAGTGACTTACAACTCTCAACCATTCCTGTGTGCGAGAACTGTTGTCAGGAATGGAAGAGACCTACAATTTTAGGCCGAATCCGAACGGCTAGTTTTTGAGAAAGCACTTTTTCATGACGAGAATTACTCTTGAAGGATTTGTCAATTCCTCGCAAGAGGCAGTACCCGCGATTTTTTTTTTTTTTTTTTAATTAAGGTGGCACAGGCAGGGATTGAACCCAAGACCCCTTGCATGACAGTCCAACGCACTAACCATCATGCCACGGGTACTACTTCTTTGGAGTTATTAAAGGTTTTCTCGGCAGTAGTACACAAGAGCTACAATAAGACGTTTCAACTTGTTTTCAAAACAAATCTAAATCTAGTAATTTGCAAAAATGTGTACTTTGACCCATTTCACAGTGGCCCTATAATTTTTAGGCTTTGTTCTATGAGTATAAGGATATTTTAGTCGTTGTTAATAATGAATAAATAAAGTTCTCAACCAAAAGTTAACTTTTTCGAAAGATTTTCGAAGTGAATGTCTTATTTTCTTACACTATCTATCTTTAGTTTGATCTCAAATCAGCCTTCCACTGAAATTCGTCCTTCAAAACTACTCTCTATAGGACTAGACAATAAAGAGAGCGTAAAGAAGGAAGGATGGTCACAACTTTTCCAAAAGAGGATTTAAAACGGTTGGTGGTTTTCTATATAAAACTCTACCAATTAATGATTCAAAAACTTTTAACATGAATCGCATGCTAATGCAAATTTCATCAAAACTAATTTCAATATCCCTGAGTTTGAAATTCCCAATCGTTTGAACAAAAGTATACTTATGTACCTATGTTCATAAAAGAGTGGGGAGAGGAGAGAGTTAGGAAATAAGTATACCATTTAAAAGCCCTCCTCTACGTTCATTTATATAAACCTATAATATAAACTTATGTGAGATATATGTACATCACCATCAAATCAAATGGGGTGGCGCAACAGTCCGTTGTGAACCAGGGCCTAGTGACTTACAACTCTCAACCATTCCTGTGTGCGAGTACTGTTGGCAGGAATGGAAGGGACCTACAATTTAAGGCCGAATCCGAACGGCTAATTTGAGAAAGCACTTTTTCATGACAAGAATTACTCTTGAAGGAATTGTCAATTCCTCGCAAGAGGCAGTACCCGCGAAAATTAAATTTTTTTTTTTTTTAAATTAAGGTGGCACAGGCAGGGATTGAACCCAAGACCCCTTGCATGACAGTCCAACGCACTAACCATCATGCCACGGGTACTACCCATGTACATCACCATAGTTTGGTAAATTTTAGTGAAATTCAACTTATTCATGGTTAGCGTGAAATTTTAAAAGTTAGATGACTAAATGTTTTATTGTATACATAATGTACTCTCTACACAGCTTTTGTATCTCTATCTGTACCTCTATAGGAGCGTAGTTAAAAGGTATCACAGACTATAAACGCAAACGAACGAATGAACAAACGCGCCTATTAGGTTATTCATTGGAATTCCAAAACCAAAAAAGGTTTTATAAATTTACACCCGCACCATAATATCGCACGCCAAGCAAATAGGCTGCGAATCGATTTGAATTTTAAGTAAGGATACCCTTAGCGGCGGCGGATAAAGATAAATGATTGAAAATTCGATGGTAATGGTCTAGATAAAAAGGATGGGTTTATACACCGCCATTGGTGCCGCGCCGGAATAAAATTAAACTTTTGTTTAATGTGAGGGGTATTTTTGTGAGGACCGAAACTTCCGGATTTTCTAGTGTCTCTTTAATTTGTCTGTTTTTTTTTTGTCAAAATTATTATAAGTTCTTAAAGTTCACTCGGTGTCTTCGATGATATGGCATAGTGAATAGGACCATCACTTTCGAGGTCTGAGTTTCATCCTAAAATCAGATGCGTGCTTTGCGGGGAATTGAAAAATTCTACAAGAATAACTCTGTAGCGCTTTTTACTTGTAAATGGGGCTTCTCCCCAAAAATAACCCACTGGCTATACACTTCGGTAATCAGACCGATACTCAGTTATGGAGCTGTCGTATGGTGGACTGCACTGGACAAGATGGTAAATATAAATAAGCTCATCAAAGTCCAGCGGTCAGCAGGTATGTGCATCACAGGAGCACTTCGCTCAACACCAATCGCAGCACTGGAAGTGTTTTTAAACCTAACAACTCTTGACATATTCTCCAAAATGGTGGCAGCCAACTCATGTGTGAGGCTTAGAGCCACCTCTCAATGGAACGGTAACAATACTGGACATACTACTATTCTAGACAATTTCAGATCTATCCCAGATCGCTTAGACTATACCACCCCAAAAATGGTATTCGGTAAAAGCGTCCATGTGTCCATCCCTTCAAGATCCTCCAGGGAAGAAGAGAGACCCCTGGAAGACGATGCGGTACACTTCTATACAGACAGTTCAAACACCGATCACGGAGTTGGAAGTGGTATCTATTCGAAACAACTGAATCTCAGTCTATCCTAAAGACTTCCCAATCAATGTAGTGTTTTCTAGGCAGAAGTAATGGCGATTAAAGAGGCACTATCCTGGCTCAAAGAAAACGTTATATCTTGCAAGGAATCTTCTCGGACAGCCAAGCTGCTCTTGAATTTCTAGGGTCTGTTTTCACAAACTCTCAAATAGTCCACGATTGTCGATTATCCCTAAATTAGATGACGGAACAGAAGAGGAAACAGTCCAACACCTTCTATGTACAATTCCAGCACTCTCCATCCATCGATAACACCAGTGAACTGGCAACAATTGACACAAAACGTCTCTCTAACTTTATTAAAAGTACAAAATGGTTTGTTTAAATTCATTACTCTCCCATGAGTAACCTCATTAGTGGTATCACAATGAACCCTTGAGGTCTACGTGCGTCAATGACATCTGGACAGCCACTCCAACCTAACCTTACCTAACTCTGTTCATCAAATTCGAAAATTAAGACTATTCATAATATTCTAAGTAAGTAAGCTTTTGTTCCTTGCTGTGTTGGAATTGCCAAATTAACTTTTTCAATAATTGTAAGGAAACCAACCGCTAAGTAGGCACCTTTTTAACAGTATATTCCAATGTTTAAAAGAAAGAAAGAAAATTATTTCACTTGATATAAAACCCGCTTAGATGGTATTCCCGTATAAATAAAAAAATAGAACCTCTATGTTATATCGGAATAATATTAAATTTCTGTCGATTTTTCAAATTTCAAAGTAAATAATTTTGTGCTCAGATAAAGTTATGTGGGTAAATTAGAGTACTACATAACTTCCAATACTTAGAAAGTTTTCGAATGTTTCAATTATATAAAAGAACCAAATAAGTTGAAACCGTTCTTAATAATAAATCTCATCTCTCGAGTATTTTCCAAAAGAATAATCTAAATCGTTCAATTTCATTAATTCCCCCTAAAATTAAGAACCCGCAAATATCACTAGCAAAATTTTATTGACTTACTTCCGAATCAATAAATTTGTTATCAAAAAATCACTCAATGAAGCTTATTTTATAGTTATCCAAGGTTTGCTTCGATGAAAAACCAACCAGTTTCACTTAAGTGGGTATTAAATTATCAGTAAAAAGAGGAGTTTATAACATGTCAATAATAACAAAATTCTCAAAATACGTCTAAACTTAATTTCAACAATCCGAGATCTGTTTATAAGACATACATAATTTTAGCCTTCACAGGGTTCAAAAAAGTAAAAAATACCCTTGGGTGAAATCAGTTTTAGTACACAAAAATTACTAAAACCCAAATACTTACCAACAAAATACCCATACCCATCATTCAATCTTATCTAAACTCTATTATATTTTTAAACTCATATGAACAAACATTGAATTGACTCCTTCGATGAAATAATATGCTTTTGCTTTTACAAGGTTTAATTTAATATTTATTAATCTGCGAATATTGTTAAAGACAAATATAAATTGTTTAGTTTCATTGAGACCCACATAAATTTAATATTAGGATATAAAAAACAAATTCTGTTGGAATATTATGTTTGGGTTATTTCGGAAAACCTATAGAATACATTTCTTAATAAGTTTTGCTAAGCATTTCTGTTTTTTTTTTTTTAATTTTCTTTTGTTGGTTCTCGCACTCGATTCATTTATAGATTTTATCAGAAACCCATTTAATATACTATACTTTCTAGTTCCCTTCGTTTACTCGAGTTAAGAACTAATTTAATTTATATTTAAAGACATTTTCTGGTGGTTTCACTTAAGTGGGTATCTTATTAACAAATATAAATCGTATTGAAATTAAATTTGCCCACTGTATCACGTAAGTGGGTATTGATTTAAAAAAGATAGCTTAGGGGTATTTTGGGCAATTCTAAGACAGGATTAAATTATTTTTCAAACTGAAAACTTCTTTCAAAATCGATTTAGGATTAAAAATGTATGCACCTTTATTTAAAATATTATTATTATTACTTATTTAAATCAAACAAGACAAGTTTAGCGTTAAAAATGTGTAGTTTACTGAAAAAAATCAATAATTTTTCTCAAAACCCGGTTTCGTTTTGCGAAAATCTCCAACAAAAACACAAAACAGCTTACACCAAGAAATCCAGCCAGCATTTGAAATGCTCCATCCAATTGTCTATATGTCAAAAAATGTACGTGATCTTTTTTATAACTCTTTCGTTCTACTATATTCAAATTATAAATCTTTTCCAATAGACCATTATTGATCAATTGTTCGATTTGAATATTAAATTCTTGGGTTAAATATGAAAAAATTGGTAAATTCCCACAAAAATCCAACTTAAAAACAGGAAATTCACATAACCTATATTGACGGGCTTCAAATGTCGTTCCCGAAGGCAGTCGCAGAAATTTAGCTGGCGCAACAAGAGCGACTTTTTTATTATGATTAGTTTCAAATTTGTTAACTACATCCCTCCAATCGTCTTCGGCTATAATTGTGTTGTCTTTCAACGCTGCTTGGACAAAAGGTATGTACACAGCTTTTGTTAGAAAAATATACTCTTGTGATAACATTTCTTCAAAACTCTCTGGATAGTCCCTCAGAGGTTTTTTGTGGAAAAATTTAAATATCGAAACCTCGTACAAACATTGCAAGATGAAAAAGCCAAATAGCCACGCAATTGTTTGAATTCTAGCTGCACACCCCTTGGAGATTGAGTTATTTTTAATGTAATTTCTCTTTAAAATCGCTTTCCACACCCAGTTTCCAAGAACTAGTATCACAATGATTACCCAAGTTGATAATTCAAAAGGAATCAGTAATAATTCCAAGGAACTGTAGCTCTTTGGAGATTTTAAGAGGATGTTTAGCGTCGAAGTGAAGTACTCCTTTGTGCTAGCTAAAAATGTGCGTCTTCGTGGGGTGCACAAATTTCCTGCGAAATTAAAATCCCCTTCGCCTTCGCCCAACTGAAAATTTTAAATTATTCTAAGTTTTCTTTCTTAAGTAAATCTTAAACATACCATTTTGTAAGCATTTTCTAATGATCCATTTCCAGAAATGTCTCCCCTTTTATTTGGCGAAATGACCCATTTTATTGTAAAGTTCATTGTATCAGCAAAAGCATTAATAAGTGCTACTTCTATGCCTTCAATGTCTTTTTTGCCAATGTTTATAAAGGGATGGGTATCCCATATTATTGCCTTAAGAGTGCACTTCCACAAATTTCTAGTCTTTCTTGGAAAAGTGGACTTCTTCCATTCTAGTTGACCATTTACGAAACGATTGTATATCACTGGTCTGCTATTTCTGCAACTAGTTGGAGTAAAGGGAAAGTAGGTGTAAACATTTATGATTGGTTGCTGATCCTCGACAATCACATTTATAGCGGCAATTAATTTCTCCAAGCACATTTGGAGAATTTCCCGGACAATAGTCAATTTATTGTGCTGTACGTTTGACAATACCACGAAGTACTTTTGATACGCTCCCGTAGAATCCCACGATTGTCTTCGAATTCTCTCAACAAGGCGACTGAAATTAATTTACATTTATTATTTAACAACTTATTAAACTAGAAAAATAGTCAACTTTACTTAAATGCTTTGGCAGAATCAACAAAAAGTATATTATTTTGAATTAAATGATTTAATGTCGAAACTCCTGATAGATCCACTTGACTAACATTATTTGTTTTTGCAAGAAATCTATCAATTATATCATTGAAAATCCATGTGTTTTCCATTGATTCGTTTGCATTCACAAATATTCCCAGTGTTGGTATTAAATGATTTTCAAGGTAATCATTTTCAACAAGTTCTCGAAGGCACCCTACTAAAGTATTATCACTTAGATTTATTTCAAGACCGTTCATGGATTTAAATAGAACTCCAAAGAAAAAGATTTTTCGGAAAACTAACATTGTTTTGTATAAGTCGCATTTCAGTGCGATACTAAAGTAACCAATTCTGGAAGCAAAATGTTTTGTGGGAAGATTTACTTAAAGTTAATTTAAGTTTAATAAAATTATTTAAAATGTTTTTGTAAAACTTTTTAATAGAACTAATGTCATAATAATTCTTCAACATTATAAAACAAAAGCTATAAAGTTGATAATTAAAAGGAAAAGCAATTTTTAATTTATTTTTTCAATAATTTATTTCTATTTTTACAACAATTATTGCTTTTTCGAAATAATTTATCGTAAAAGTATTCAAAACCACGATAAAGTTTCATTAAGTTACGACATATATGAGCGATTATAATAATTATTAATATTTCCAAAGAATTATAAACGATTTATAAGTTCTATATTTAAGGATTCAATTACAAACATGTTATACAATCATAAGGATTCAATTAACAATAAAAGTAATTATTCAATCAATAAATATTTTTGGTTAAATGTGTTCTTCGTGTTTATACGATCATTCCGACTAAAATAAAAAAAATAAAAAATTGCTTCGTAATGCAATATTTACTAACATTAAGAGTCTTAAATTTCAAAATTGAAGTAATTTGATTTTGAGCTAGATTATTTTTTAGAAATTCGTATTTTTTGGGATATTTTCCGAATTTGTGGCTGAAAATTAGAAATTTTTTAAAGACGATTTTAATACAATTTTATCTAAAGTTAATTTCTTAACTTGAATTAATTTGAATTTAAAAGAGACATTACCCATTAGATCTCTATTTTGTTTTTAAGTTTTCAGAAGAACTAAGAACTATCTAATAACCTGATTTAAGGAATTTGTTTTTCTAAACAAGTTCTTACAATTATTGTCTTAATATTTTTTCTGATGATCAAAAATGTGCCACTTTTTGGATACAAACAAAATATTTTCAGTTTTATAAGAAACCTTTTATTGGAAATTCCTCCATTATTTTGCAAGACTTCGTTTTCGGAAATACAAAGACTTTGAATACTCAGACTCAAGCAAGACTTTTTTTTTCAAAAACTAAAAAACGAAATGAACTTCTGTTTGATTTTTATATTTTATTTAATGTTTTTAGTTTTAGTTTAAAGATCAGAATTTTTAAAGGAAATGGTACACGGAAAGGATTGAATAAATAGATTTGTCTCTCAAAATATTGAACATGGACTAAAAACTTGCAACCCAAAAATAAAATGCCATACTTACAAATTTTTCAATTTATTTTTTGTAATATTTTTAATAAACAGCTATTAAGTGCTTTGCTTATATACGTTTTTCATTTGAATATTATATCGAATTTAAAAAAACAAAAGTTTAATATTTATTTCTTAAGAATCCAAAATTATATAAAAATTATATGCACAAAATAAGAGATCCTTCGCAAAACCAATTATTTAATTTAGTTTATAAGTTTCTAAGGAAATTTAAAATTAAGTGGTGTTTTTTTGGGAGATAAGGTGCTCCTTCTGCTTCTTTAGTTTGAAAGAAGTCTTTAACCTATTTTTTGAATTTTTGAAACCCGCATTAGCTTCATTGTATTCGTTGTCATAAGAACCGGGAGGAGAAGTGGGACATTATTATAATCTTGATCTGCACCTGCGATACATTATAAATGCAATGTTCGAGTACAATTGAAGAAAGCTACTTATTCTACTGTCAAAAATGCTCTTGAGATAAATCTGTTCTGGGTAAGAGAATTAGACCATCTTCAATTTAAGACTGAATTTCAATTAGAGCCATAGTGAATACATCAAAATAAATCTTTAATCTTTAACGCCAACTTTGGCAGATGTCCAGATTAAAGATAATTCCGGTTAAGTGCCTTGGGAGAGCTAACTTTACATACTAGATGAAGTTATTTGTATACTTAATGGAGATAACTTTTGATAACCTATTACCAATTACCTTCATCACTGTAGACTTTAAATATAGAATTAAAGTTTTGTTAAATTAACTAAATCATCATAAGATTAACCGACGATTTTGCGTCGTTTTCGAGCAAGTGCTAATTTTCGTTTTTTTTTTACCAAAAAATTGGTTTTCGTTCTTGAGAAAATGAAACACCAAATGGTTCAGAATGTAAGAGCGAGGAAAGGTAGACAGCCGAACGAAAACCAGATAGCTGTCCAAGATGGAAACGGACACACTTAAGCCAGTTAAATGACCCATTGTGATACCACATGAATCTTGAGGCTTCATCCTGAGCTCAATGGAACCAGTTTGAGTCCCTTACGAAACGTGAGAGGCTGATTATGCTGATATAATTTAGATAGTTTAGATCGTTAAAAAAAAATTCTCCTAGGTGATTCTTGCGTTTTAGAGCTAGAGCTGGGCATGTACAGAGAAGATGAAGAACATTTTCCTTCCCTTCCTCGTCCATCAGCTTCTACAAAAGCTATTTGAGAATACGCCTAGTCTCGTGACGTGCTTTCCTATTAGACAGAGTCCGGTTATTACACCTATTATAGAGCTTATATGCGATCTGCTTAGAGATAACAAGCATCTTGAACGTTTTAAATCCAGTGTCCAGTGACCTGACAAGTGGTGATATTGTTCCACCTGGAGCCACCCTCATCACAGCACAGTATATTAGCATCGTAATATGATATTAGATTAGGTCTTTATCAGTGTTGTTTGAGACCAGGAAAGTCAATTATTGACCGAATATTCACATTATGGCATATCTTGGAATATACCCAGGAATTTTAAATCGATTTGAAAGCCGCGTATGACAGCATCTATAAGGACGAACAGAGCAATGTCTTGTTTTGGCATAGCTGTCAAACTTATTCGTTTGTTTAGAATGGCTATGCACACTGCTCTATATATTAAGATCGAAAAAGATCTCACCAATCCGTTTGATATCAAAAAACTTTTTAGACAAGGCGATCATGTACTGTCATGGGACATCTTTATCATTGTTCTGGAATTGTACAAAACTCAATCGTCAACGCAATAGGCGCAATTCTTAAAGGATACGCCGAAGATTGGAGGATCAAAGTGTCAGTAGTAAGTTTTCGAGTATTGCAATGGAAGCGGAGAATATGGTTTTAGCGGTTATTAAGGGCAAGACAAAATAGATGCAAACATGAACAACTATAGCTTTGAGGGAGTTAAGGACTTTGTCTTTTTAGTTGAAATCAAACGGAGAATAACTCTTGCATCCCTGCTTCCTTGGACTAAGGAGGGGATTGAGTAGTAAAGTCCTCTCTCGCGCATCTAAAGTCACCATCTATAAGACACTCATCAATGACGCTGTAGCTTGCACCCTTTAAAAGAAAGATGAGGGCGTTAGGATGCTTCGAGGGAAAAATTCTTCCGTGAAGACCAAATAGACATCAACTCAAGCCCTTCAAAAACCGAAGTAGAGTGAATCAGGTGGCGCTCGCAGGTGAGAAAGGACCTCAAGCAACTTGGCACGTGAAACTGGAGGCATATATCCCGAGCTGACTGAGGACGCAAGTTGGATTAGGTCCAGTTCTGTTCCGGACTGTGGTGCCACCTTAAGTGAGCATAGTAAGTAGTAAGGCAAAATCAGACTGCCGTTGAGCCTTAAAACCACACTAAACAGTGACAATTTGACTATTATAATACTTTAATAATAATGTTCTACTTACTATCTTAGCCTCCTAATTATTATTTTTCAATTATAATTCAAATCATTTTCATAATTTAAAAGACCCTATTAGCAAAGATTCGACGTAGCTGCTGATTGACCAGTTTAGGTTCTTGTGTTAACTGAAACTTAAAATCATTTTTGTATGTAAAATTTTTGGCAATACGAGAATTATGATTTCTTTTTTTTCTCATGCCTTTCATTTAATTCCGATCTTAACAGCATTGTACAATGGGGAATAAAAACCACGTGGCATTTAATGCTTCGAAATCCCAATGCAGTCTTTCATCATTAAAGCGAGATATACGCCATTGCCATTATCCATGAATGGCTCTTCCTTCGAGAAGACTAAACATCTCGATATTCTCGGTATGTGTATTACCAGACACCTTTTGTGGAACGATCACAAACGCGATGTCGCTAAAAAGACAGCAAAATGTTTGGGTTTTTTAAGACAATGAAGACATTTTTTTTCTGATCTAGCTGTTATCTACAAGACTTATACATATACGTCCAAAGCTTGAGTATAACACCCATAACTGGGCTGGTGCTCCTGCAACTTACTAAAACCTCTTGGACAGTATTGCACGTAGGACATTTAGATTTATTAGTAATATTACCATCATAAGATCATTTACGTCGCTTCTTGTCTCAACCTCTTTTACCGTTATTTTAACAGTTTATCCTCTAGAGAAATAGCTAGTTGCTTTACTCACCTTCTGGAATGCTCATCAATATACCCTCGAGTCCAACTTCGGTCTTACTGTCAGGTACAGAGATTCGTTTTTTAGCCGTACTTCGCGAATTTGGAATGCTTTGCCACACTCTGTCTTTCCCAGCCGTTGTAGTAGGGGCTTTTTCTTTTTATTTTATTTTGAAAATTGGCCTTATTTCGCTATTTGAAAGTGATGTAAAGCCAAACATGTTTGTAACGCTTTCTTGACGTTTCGCGTTTAGGGCAATCTGATATTTTGCGTTTGGTAGGTAAAATCTAAACTTAAAATGTCGTAGTGCCAAAATAAGGTAAGACTTCGGCAGAATGCCCAAACTTTTAAACACCTGATATCTTTTGGGCATATGTATGTCAATTGGTAAATTGTGCGTTATCACACTTTAAAATTGATTTGTGCAATATGACATTTTTTTGGGCTTTGTTGTATTTTCTTTTGAAAAATGTTTTTGAGCGACATGACGTTATTTTATTGGTCATAAGACCGAACGCTTCTTTTTATTTGAAACTTTATAAAACCTAAAAAAGTTTTTATTCCCAAAGGTTCGGTACTACAACAAAATGTTATTAAAATTATGTTGGGTGCTATGACATTTTTAATTTGGACGATATACTTTTGGGTAAAAGACTTCACTTATTACATTGTGTTGTTGAAGCATTTACTGTTCCATTTTTGGAAATGGACTAATTGTTTTCTTGTTAAATCTCCAAATATAATAGCTTCAAAAATACCGGTTCTTTAAATAGCTATATAGATATTGAAAATGAAACATTCTGCTGGAATATCCTTTAGGATAAATATTTGAAACATAACAACTAATTTTAATATTTCAGCTTGAATCTGATAAAATGGTTTATATTTTGCATTTGAAAAGTTAGCACTTAATTCCACAGGCAGATGAAACGGAGGTAATCTTAATTAATTGTTTAAATACAGACTTAAAATTAAATGTAGTCTTATATTTTATTTCTGCAAACATTGTAATAATTTGTTAACATACAAATTATTTAGAAAATCGCTGTACTTTGGGTTCTTTGAAATAATATTTTTTAAGAGAATTCCAAGGAAACATTTTTTATTAGAGCTACCCGTTTTACCAAACATTTTAAATAACTTTGAAATGGAATTAGTATATTCTCTCTTTAAAACCTCGAAGAAGTCATAAATGGTAATTTTGAAGGTGGTAGTTAGGTCAATACCGAACGTCCAGTTAAATACCAAAACTTAAGTTATAAACTCTCGACCTACTTATTTCTTTCCCAAATGAACAAATCTTTATTTCAACCCACTACTCTGAGAAAATAAATATGTTCCTAACCTACAATGATGCTTCACCTTACTATATCCTTCTGTTGGCGGCGCCGCAACCATCTCATCGCATATTATTCTCTTTTGCATCTTATAAAATGTGTGGCCTCCATAAAACTAAACCTTTAAAAAGTATACACATTAAAAAAAAAAAACAAACATAAACAATTTCACTCGAAAAGACTCATCTAATGAGGTCACCTACTCAACTCAACTCAGTTTGCATCACTTCAAAATTTAGATACGTACCAACCTAAATACTATACCTAAGCTCTATACCTTAATATGCCAACAGATACAGAGACAGAGGCACCATCATGCATATTTTTACAACAAATTGTTTCTGTTTCCGTTTCACATTAATTGGGGCGAAAGCGGCGAGTTAGTTAGGAATTCTCGCGTGTGCTTTAGCAACAAAAAAAGTTAAGAAACAACAAACAAAAACAAATGAGCGATGAAAATGGAAAAACAAAAAAATTCCAACTTGAATCTCGCAGGTGCGACAAGTGACAGGCAGCAGAAAGGACGATAGGACGAAAGCACGAAAGGACGAAAGAAAAGGCGAAAATACCATAATAAATTGATGTCCTGGGCTTCCATTGCTCTAATTATTTGAAATCCTTTTGCTTTTCCTTTCGTTTTCGCCTCATAATCATCATCACCGTCGTTGTCGTTGTCATCCCCAACCTCATCATTGTTGAATGCACCAAATGTGCAAATGCAAATGACACACAATTCAAAATGTTTGCACCTCATCTTTCACATTTTCTCCGAATACTATTTCCGTTTTGTTATGATGATGGTGCAAGAGGGACTGTGGGAGAAGGTGGGTGAATGGCGCCCGAGTGCGGGCCGGGCGTACCGGCACTGACACTTGCACCAATTCTCCCACATCTGCATAGGTTGACTTAAAAGAAAAAATTAAAATAAAATGCATAGCGAGAGAAGATGCCATGCCATTATTGCCAACCCCTATATTTGTGTGTCAAATGCAGATGTCCTTTGGATTTGTTGTTATTTGCATTTGTCGTTTTATACACGAATCCACAAACGTAAAGAGAATAGTGCCAAGAACAAGAAATCACATATTTCTTTGGTCAGAAATGAGAGTGTCCTTTGGCTTTTTTTGTATTTCTTTCATTTCATGTTCAAGGGGTTGTTTTTGGGTTGTGTGGTAAGGGGTGCGGTGCATGCTTAAGTCCGGGTGTTATGGCTTATAGGGTATGTTGTTTTAGAGGTTTTTAAGAACAATGCAAAAAAAGATATTTTGTTGGATGTTCGGGTTATGTTCTGTGATGTGTTTTTGTGGTTGTTTTGTTTTGTTTCGTTCTAAATGTTCCATCAAATTCTTAAATGTACTGAAGTCTTAAATTTTTCACATCCTGCTGTTATATTCGTTTAGGTAGGTATAGGGATTCTTTTCTTGGGAATTTTGTGAGGAATCCTTATTCCTCTATAATACATCTCTCCAAACTACCATTTATCTGTACATGCAGAGTTGACATATGTGTATGCATGAAAAATGTGTATGTATGGATGGAGTTGTGCGTTTTTGTTGTTGCTTTTTTTGTTATTTTTGTTCTTGGAGCGGTTGGGGAAGGATTTATTGCTTTGTTCGTATGGTGAATCTTATATTATAGCAAGAGTTTTGGAAAGGGGTGGGGGTTGAATGAGAGTGAGGGTAGGACATCACTCTTTTCTGTTGTTGATTTAAATTTTTGCCTTGGGTTTTGTGCAAAATGTTTCTTCACCACTCATTAATATTGTGACATGAAGATTTACCACCACTCCCTGGTTTCAATTATCTTAATTCAACAAAAGAAATGGAGTGGCACAAAGCCGCAATTTGATATTGTTATATATATATTATAATATGTAGCCATAGGCAGAGTCATTTTTCGGACCCCTTTCGTACATCAATTCCCCCTCTTCTTAAATTTTACGAATATAGATAGTTTATTATTTATAGAAATGAGGTGTTACATTATTGTCATATAGATAAATACTAAATTCTTTTATTTATTTGTTTTTCATTTATTTAAATAGTTATAATTGTTGTCTTAAGATAATTAAGTGGTAATTAAGTAAGGACATAGACCTGTAACAGTTTCAAAATATTTGTTTTATTGATTGTTTTGATTGTTTGGAAAAAGGGTTTTAAAGGGTTATGGTAGATAAGATGCTCTAAGTAATAATTTAAGGTATTTTTATTACGTTTTATTCTCAGCATCTGGTAAAATGACTTGTTCCGTTTTATACTATTTTATTTATATTTTGTAAGATATTTTATTTTAAGTCTTTTATATGTGAATTATATGACAAGTATTGCATTCATAAATAATCGAACTCGATTAATACTAAAAAAACGAAAGTAGAGAAAAGTGGATCGTCTGTCAATCTGTCTCCAATCCTATGGCATAGGTAATTACATATTTCGATCAAGTTCAAAAATGTAAATAAAGGTTTTAAGCTAATTCGCTTTCAAAATAGAAAAAAAAGAGGCTGGGATGCGACCCACACTGGTAACTTCCTATCCAGTCTGTCGATTTGTCTTGCTTAAAAGTTTGTCTATATGTACTAGTATCGATTTTACCAAATTTGCGTACTATTTTTTATAGATTTTATTTTTTATGAAAAAAACGGACTGTTTTTATATAAAAATCACTGAATATTGAAAACAATATTTTCTGTAAAATAAAATATGTTTGAAGCCAATATTTTATAGATTTGAAAAGATATTTGAGTCGAAAATCAATTTTTACCAACTTTTGTTAAATTTTTTTAAGGTTTTTATTTTTTGTAAAAAAACTGTCAATTCGATTTTTCTCAAAATTTTACTGAATATTAACAACAATATGTTTTGAAAGATAAAAGTAGTTAAAAGCCAATATCTACAATTTTTGAAAAGATATTTGAGTCGAAAATCAATTTTTACCAACTTTTATTAATTTTTTTTTTAGGTTTTTATTTTTTGTAAAAAAACTGTCAATTCGATTTTTCTCAAAATTTTATTTAATGTTAAAAACAATATTTCTTATAAGATAAAATAAGTTTGAAGCCTAAATTTCAAGTTTTTGAAAAGATATTTGAATCCATATTCAATTTTTACCAACTTTTGTTAATTTTTGTTCGGTTTTTAATTTTTTATAAAAAAACTGTCAATTCGATTTTGTTCAAAATTTTACTGAATATTAACAACAATATTTTTTGAAAGATGAAAGTAGTTAAAAGCCAATATCTACAATTTTTAAAAAGATATTCGAGTCGAAAATCAATTTTTACCAACTTTTATTAATTTTTTTTTAGGTTTTTATTTTTTGTAAAAAAACTGTCAATTCGATTTTTCTCAAAATTTTATTGAATGTTGAAAACAATATTTCTTATAAGATAAAATAAGTTTGAAGCCTAAATTTTAAGTTTTTGAAAAGATATTTGAATCGATATTTAATTTTTACGAACTTTGAGTAATGTTTTTTTTTTAGATTTTTAGTTTTTATAAAAAAACTGTCAATTCGATTTTTCTCAAAATTTTATCAGATTTTTAAAACATTATTCTCCGTTGCTCAAAATTGTTTTGGAGATGAAATCATATGTTAGTCGTTAAATTTAGGAGGTGACAAATTTTTTTGTTCAGTTTTTTTGATTTAGAAAAAAACCGTTAGATAGATTTTTTTTTAAAAAATATACTTCTTTAAGATCACGTTACAGTCTATTATATTAAATTTAATTCAAGTCTCTAGCGTTTTTGGTTCGTAAGATATTAAGTGTTAACCAAAATGTTCACCCTTTTTTTAAACTGCTATGGTAAAAAAACCACCCATGCAATTTTCTTGAGAGCCCTTTCTTCATCTTTCTGCCTTATTATCTGTATAACAAAATTTATTTGAAGTCGATATCTCTTCTGGTTCTTTAGCTATGGACGACGAAAAAAACGTCGCGAACGTACGGACGATTGGACGTACGGACGTACGAACGTACGTACACACGCACGCACAGACATCTTTCTAAAAATCTTTTATTTCGACTCTAGGGACCTTGAAACGTCGAGAAATGTCAAAATTTTCAATTTGACAAATCGGACCCATTACAATTATGGGAAGTTAAAAAGAAATTTTTCTTAAAAGCGAGTAGATATATTTGTACAGATTTTTTTTTTGAATTTTGTTTTTTTAACTTGGCTTATTTCAACACACAAAAGAGGCTAAGTTATAATTCCCATCATTACTTTCCATTCTTCTCTTCTTCTGTCGTTTTTTTTTACAATACAAAAAATGTTTGGAGTCAATATAATAATTTTTTGTTCTCATGACACTTGAGTCGAAGACCATTTCATATATTCTTTGTTGGTTTTTTCTGAAAAAAAATAAGCAAAAGTATGCAACTATATTTTGCATAAAATAAGTTTTTTTTAATACCTTATTTTGTTCCCATTTTTTGTCGAAAACCTTTTTTTGCACATTTTATCGGCATTTATTAAGATTTTTAAAGAACGAAATCTTACTTAGATAGCGAAATATTGCCTCATTTATAACCGAAATATTAGAATCGAACATTATTTTGTTCCCAATTTTGTTTGAAAGATTGGTAGTTAGATAGATAGATAGATAGATAGATAGATAGATAGATAGATAGATAGATAGATAGATAGATAGATAGATAGATAGAAAGATAGATAGATAGATAGATAGATAGATAGATAGATAGATAGATAGATAGATAGATAGATAGATAGATAGAAAGATAGATAGATAGATAGATAGATAGATAGATAGATAGATAGATAGATAGATAGATAGATAGATAGATAGATAGATAGATAGATAGATAGATAGATAGATAGATAGATAGATAGATAGATAGATAGATAGATAGATAGATAGATAGATAGATAGATAGATAGATAGATAGATAGATAGATAGATAGATAGATAGATAGATAGATAGATAGATAGATAGATAGATAGATAGATAGATAGATAGATAGATAGATAGATAGATAGATAGATAGATAGATAGATAGATAGATAGATAGATAGATAGATAGATAGATAGATAGATAGATAGATAGATAGATAGATAGATAGATAGATAGATAGATAGATAGATAGATAGATAGATAGATAGATAGATAGATAGATAGATAGATAGATAGATAGATTATTCTTTCTCTGTACTTTAACGATATTTATAGAATTCTTTCTCTGTACTTTAACGATATTTATAGAATTTGGCTACGTTTATCTCATTTAATTGTAAGAATTTTATCTTCTGAAAAAAAAATTACTTTCAAGGATGTTTCTTCTGGTATTTCTTAGAGTTGGACACTTCTCTAAAAAAATTAAAACATTTCTTCCCTTTCCCTCAAATTGTAGATACTGCACTCCAAAGGTAAATATGATCTGTGTGGTATGAAGTTTAGGGCGAATAATTCGCTGCGAAATCGAACCATTGTCGAAATTATGCTTATGGTGTTCTCATCAGGGAAATAGTTTCTTTCTTCCAGGTTATGGTTAAGGCTGCTGTGCATTCGCCTAAGAAGGGAGTTGAAAACTTGTATTATATTAGAAAACTTTAAGAACCAACTTCTTAATCAAATGGTATGCGGGCATCTTAACGAAATTCAGAAGATAGGTAGCTTTTAATGTTTCAATGTCCTAGTTCTAACATGATGACGTATTTCGGCGTATTCGATGGTAGGCGAAATATTTTTCTAACTTAGTGTAGTGAAGAAAATTTTCAAAACCAGTGTTTTAATGTTAACCGTTTTGAAGCATAAACAAATATTTTTCCATACTATCGAAAGAACACAAATTAAGAAAACGAATTTAGTGGAATTTTAAAAAAGTCTATAGGTTTGTCTTTGAGAAAATTCAAATTTTATACATTTTTGACCAACAAATTTGCATGTTAACTACTTTTATTTTTAGTTTTAAAATTTTAAATTCCAAATTTGAAGTCAATCGACCCAATAGCTTGGGCTACAGATAGACAGGCGAACGGAATCGGGAGACCCATTTTTTCGACTTTTCTACCATCGCAATGTCATGTTTGATTAAAATATCGAGTTTGAATTTGTTTACGAATGCAAAATTGTAATATACGAGTATACATAGTTCCTATGTCACAAGTAAAAAAAGAGTAGGATGCAAAACACATTGATAATTTCCGATAAGTTCTCAATTGAATTTTTCTAAATTAATTTTTATTGATATATTTATATCTGTTTTTGTTCTCGACATTTCTAGTCGAAACCTTTTTTTAAAATCATTTTGATAAGAACATTATCTTACGTTTACAACAAAATTTTTAATAGATTTAAATAATTTTGAAGTCATCATCTTCAGCTATTCTCAAAATATTCGAATCGAACATTTTTTTTTACCAATTTTGCGTTGCATTTTTTGTAGGGTTTTATTTTTATAAAATACAAATTTAAATAAAAAATTAAACTATAGTTTTTATAAGATAAAATTACTTAAAAGTCAATATCTTTAACTTCGTACATAAACACACATTTAAGTCACCATTTTAAACACACTCTTAGGATAGTCTTGCATTTAATTTGTAGTGAATTTACAAATTTGCATTATATTTTTGAAGGGGTTTTTCTTCGGTTTGTAGTTATTTCGAAGTTTATACTTGTTAAATGCTAAGAAATTACAGCTTTAAAAGTGACATCTATATTAATAACGGACTTTTCAAAATGAAACTTCTTGTTGGAATAACCTGCTAA
The DNA here is from genome assembly GCF_945859685.1 of Eupeodes corollae. Lineage (NCBI taxonomy): Eukaryota > Metazoa > Arthropoda > Insecta > Diptera > Syrphidae > Eupeodes > Eupeodes corollae. The sequence continues at coordinate 291,353,362 of NC_079147.1, forward strand.
TTTAATTAAAAGATGTTGCAAAATGTAATGAAGGTTTGAAGTATTCCGAAAAAGAGTAATTTTAATTTGTGACAGTGTTGAACAAATATTAATAAACAGAAGGAACGCTTCTGGCTTATGTTTTACTAAAATATAGTTAAGGTTAGGTTAGGTTGGAATGGCTGTCCAGATGCCATTGACGCACCTAGACCTCAAGGGTCCATTGAGATATCGCTAATGAAGTTACTCATGGAAGAGTAATGAACTTAAACAAATCATTTTGTACTTTTAATGAAGTTAGAGAGACATTTTGTGTCAATCGTTGCCAGTTCACTGGTGTTATCGAAGAAGGATTACCGAGAAAGTAATTCCTTCTAATGGAGAGTGCTGGAATTGTACATAGAAGGTGTTGGATTGTTTCCTCTTCCTCCTCGTCCATGCAGCTTCTACAGAAGTCATTTGTGTAGACCTCTAGCATCAGAGCATGTCTTCCTATGAGGAAGTGTCCCGTTATTACTCCAATTGTAGAGCTTATACTTTGTCTGCTCAGGGATATTAAGCCTTTTGACCGTTTTAAGTCTATGCTTGGCCATATTTGCTTGGTTGCTAGGCAGGTGGTACTCTGTGACCATCTAGCATTTTTTGATTCTAGAGCATATTGTTTGAGAAGATATTTGCATGTAGCAAGTTACGTTATGTTTTTGTCTAACATTAGGCACAAGTGTTCCGTTTTTGGCGAGCTCATCGGCTTTGCAATTTCCCGGAATGTCTCTGTAGCCCTGCACCCAAATGAAGTGAATTATTAAACTGTTCCGTCATCTAATTCAGAGATGATCGACAATTGTGGACTATTTGAGAGTTTGAGGAGACAGACGCTAAAAATTTAAGAGCAGCTTGGCTGTCCGAGAAGATTCGTTTATCCTTGCAAGATATAACGTTTTCTTTGAGCCAGGAAAGTACCTCTTTAATCGCCATTACTTCTACCTGGAATACACTACATTGATTGGGAAGTCTTTAGGATAGACTGAGATTAAGTTGTTCCGAATAGATATCACTTCCAACTCCGTGATCGGTCTTTGAACCGTCTGTATCGCATCGTCTTCCAGGGGTCTCTCTTCTTCGCAGGAGGATCTTGAAGGGATGGACACATGGAAGCTTTTACCGAAGCGATCTGGGATAGATCTGAAATTGTCTAGAATAGTATCATGTCCAGTATTGTTACTGTTCCATTGAGAGGTGGCTCTAAGCCTCACGCATGAGTTGGCTGCCATCATTTTGGAGAAGATGTCAGGAGGTGTTAGGTTTAAAAGCACTTCCAGTGCTGCAGTTGGTGTTGAGCGAAGTGCTCCTATGACCGCTGGGCTTTGATGAACTTATTTAGATTTATCATCTTGTCCAGTGTGGTCCATAAATGAGTATCAGTCTGATTACCGAAGTGTATAGCCAGTGGGTTATTTTTGGGGAGAAGCCCCATTTTGATCCTATGGCCTTTAAATATTTAGCTTGGTCGGAAAAGCTCAATGGTATTCTTTTAATCTTTGGTGGGCTAATTTGAGGAATTTTATATCTTCTCGAAAAGAGTATTAATTCTGTTTTATGTGGATTGACGTCCAAGCCACATTGCTTAGCCCATTTTGTTAGCCTATTTAAGGCATTTTGTAGGAGTTCCGAGAGAACTTGGGGGTGTTTCCCAAATAAAGATATTGCAACGCCGTCAGCATAGCCTAATGTTAGTAGGTCGTTTACTACCATGTTCCATAAAAGAGGCAAAAGGACCCCACCTTGGGCTTTGCCT